>NC_069501.1:958857394-958902394 GCF_027579735.1 Bombina bombina | reverse complement strand
TGGATGATTGTGACAAGTTGGTCATCCCAGAGAAACTATGTAAAATGGACAAGTTCCTAGAGGTGCCGGGGCTCCCAGAAGCTTTTCCTATACCCAAGCGGGTGGCGGACATTGTTAATAAAGAATGGGAAAGGCCCGGTATTCCTTTCGTCCCTCCCCCCATATTTAAAAAATTGTTTCCTATGGTCGACCCCAGAAAGGACTTATGGCAGACAGTCCCCAAGGGCGAGGGAGCGGTTTCCACTTTAAACAAACGCACCACTATACCCATAGAGGATAGTTGTGCTTTCAAAGATCCTATGGATAAAAAATTAGAAGGTTTGCTTAAAAAGATGTTTGTTCAGCAGGGTTACCTTCTACAACCAATTTCATGCATTGTCCCTGTCGCTACAGCCGCATGTTTCTGGTTCGATGAGCTGATAAAGGCGGTCGACAGTGATTCCCCTCCTTATGAGGAGATTATGGACAGAATCAGGTTAGCGGCTAAGAATTCTGGGTTTGCTATTGTGGCGCGCAGAGCGCTTTGGTTGAAATCTTGGTCGGCTGATGCGTCTTCCAAGAACAAGCTACTTAACATTCCTTTCAAGGGGAAAACGCTGTTTGGCCCTGACTTGAAAGAGATTATCTCGGATATCACTGGGGGTAAGGGCCACGCCCTTCCTCAGGATCGGCCTTTCAAGGCAAAAAATAAACCTAATTTTCGTCCCTTTCGTAGAAACGGACCAGCCCAAAGTGCTACGTCCTCTAAGCAAGAGGGTAATACTTCTCAAGCCAAGCCAGCTTGGAGACCAATGCAAGGCTGGAACAAGGGAAAGCAGGCCAAGAAACCTGCCACTGCTACCAAGACAGCATGAAATGTTGGCCCCCGATCCGGGACCGGATCTGGTGGGGGGCAGACTCTCTCTCTTCGCTCAGGCTTGGGCAAGAGATGTTCTGGATCCTTGGGCGCTAGAAATAGTCTCCCAAGGTTATCTTCTGGAATTCAAGGGACTTCCCCCAAGGGGGAGGTTCCACAGGTCTCAGTTGTCTTCAGACCACATAAAAAGACAGGCATTCTTACATTGTGTAGAAGACCTGTTAAAAATGGGAGTGATTCATCCCGTTCCATTAAGAGAACAAGGGATGGGGTTCTACTCCAATCTGTTTATAGTTCCCAAAAAAGAGGGAACGTTCAGACCAATCTTAGATCTCAAGATCTTAAACAAGTTTCTCAAGGTTCCATCGTTCAAGATGGAAACCATTCGAACTATTCTTCCTTCCATCCAGGAAGGTCAATTCATGACCACGGTGGATTTAAAGGATGCGTATCTACATATTCCTATCCACAAGGAACATCATCGGTTCCTGAGGTTCGCATTCCTGTACAAACATTACCAGTTCGTGGCGCTTCCTTTCGGATTAGCCACTGCTCCAAGGATTTTCACAAAGGTACTAGGGTCCCTTCTAGCTGTGCTAAGACCAAGGGGCATTGCTGTAGTACCTTACTTGGACGACATTCTGATTCAAGCGTCGTCCCTTCCTCAAGCAAAGGCTCACACGGACATTGTCCTGGCCTTTCTCAGATCTCACGGATGGAAAGTGAACGGGGAAAAGAGTTCTCTATCTCCGTCAACAAGGGTTCCCTTCTTGGGAACAATAATAGACTCCTTAGAAATGAGGATTTTTCTGACAGAGGCCAGAAAAACAAAACTTCTAGACTCTTGTCGGATACTTCATTCCGTTCCTCTTCCTTCCATAGCTCAGTGCATGGAAGTGATCGGGTTGATGGTAGCGGCAATGGACATTGTTCCTTTTGCACGCATTCATCTAAGACCATTACAACTGTGCATGCTCAGTCAGTGGAATGGGGACTATACAGACTTGTCTCCGAAGATACAAGTAAATCAGAGGACCAGAGACTCACTCCGTTGGTGGCTGTCCCTGGACAACCTGTCACGAGGGATGACATTCCGCAGACCAGAGTGGGTCATTGTCACGACCGACGCCAGTCTGATGGGCTGGGGCGCGGTCTGGGGATCCCTGAAAGCTCAGGGTCTTTGGTCTCTGGAAGAATCTCTTCTACCGATAAATATTCTGGAACTGAGAGCGATATTCAATGCTCTCAAGGCTTGGCCTCAGCTAGCGAGGGCCAAGTTCATACGGTTTCAATCAGACAACATGACAACTGTTGCGTACATCAACCATCAGGGGGGAACAAGGAGTTCCCTGGCGATGGAAGAAGTGACCAAAATCATTCTATGGGCGGAGTCTCACTCCTGCCACCTGTCTGCTATCCACATCCCAGGAGTGGAAAATTGGGAAGCGGATTTTCTGAGTCGTCAGACATTGCATCCGGGGGAGTGGGAACTCCATCCGGAAATCTTTGCCCAAGTCACTCAGCTGTGGGGCATTCCAGACATGGATCTGATGGCCTCTCGTCAGAACTTCAAAGTTCCCTGCTACGGGTCCAGATCCAGGGATCCCAAGGCGGCTCTAGTGGATGCACTAGTAGCACCTTGGACCTTCAAACTAGCTTATGTGTTCCCGCCGTTTCCTCTCATCCCCAGGCTGGTAGCCAGGATCAATCAGGAGAGGGCGTCGGTGATCTTGATAGCTCCTGCGTGGCCACGCAGGACTTGGTACGCAGATCTGGTGAATATGTCATCGGCTCCTCCTTGGAAGCTACCTTTGAGACGAGACCTTCTTGTTCAGGGTCCGTTCGAACATCCGAATCTGGTTTCACTCCAGCTGACTGCTTGGAGATTGAACGCTTGATCTTATCGAAGCGAGGATTCTCAGATTCTGTTATCGATACTCTTGTTCAGGCCAGAAAGCCTGTAACTAGAAAGATTTACCACAAAATTTGGAAAAAATATATCTGTTGGTGTGAATCTAAAGGATTCCCTTGGGACAAGGTTAAGATTCCTAGGATTCTATCCTTCCTTCAAGAAGGATTGGAAAAAGGATTATCTGCAAGTTCCCTGAAGGGACAGATTTCTGCCTTGTCTGTGTTACTTCACAAAAGGCTGGCCGCTGTGCCAGATGTTCAAGCCTTTGTTCAGGCTCTGGTTAGAATTAAGCCTGTTTACAAACCTTTGACTCCTCCTTGGAGTCTCAATTTAGTTCTTTCAGTTCTTCAGGGGGTTCCGTTTGAACCCTTGCATTCCGTTGATATTAAGTTATTATCTTGGAAAGTTTTGTTTTTAGTTGCAATTTCTTCTGCTAGAAGAGTTTCAGAATTATCTGCTCTGCAGTGTTCTCCTCCTTATCTGGTGTTCCATGCAGATAAGGTGGTTTTACGTACTAAACCTGGTTTTCTTCCAAAAGTTGTTTCTAACAAAAACATTAACCAGGAGATTATCGTACCTTCTCTGTGTCCGAAACCAGTTTCAAAGAAGGAACGTTTGTTGCACAATTTGGATGTTGTTCGCGCTCTAAAATTCTATTTAGATGCTACAAAGGATTTCAGACAAACATCTTCCTTGTTTGTTGTTTATTCCGGTAAAAGGAGAGGTCAAAAAGCAACTTCTACCTCTCTCTCTTTTTGGATTAAAAGCATCATCAGATTGGCTTACGAGACTGCCGGACGGCAGCCTCCCGAAAGAATCACAGCTCACTCCACTAGGGCTGTGGCTTCCACATGGGCCTTCAAGAACGAGGCTTCTGTTGATCAGATATGTAGGGCAGCGACTTGGTCTTCACTGCACACTTTTACCAAATTTTACAAGTTTGATACTTTTGCTTCTTCTGAGGCTATTTTTGGGAGAAAGGTTTTGCAAGCCGTGGTGCCTTCCATTTAGGTGACCTGATTTGCTCCCTCCCTTCATCCGTGTCCTAAAGCTTTGGTATTGGTTCCCACAAGTAAGGATGACGCCGTGGACCGGACACACCTATGTTGGAGAAAACAGAATTTATGTTTACCTGATAAATTACTTTCTCCAACGGTGTGTCCGGTCCACGGCCCGCCCTGGTTTTTTTAATCAGGTCTGATAATTTATTTTCTTTAACTACAGTCACCACGGTACCATATGGTTTCTCCTATGCAAATATTCCTCCTTAACGTCGGTCGAATGACTGGGGTAGGCGGAGCCTAGGAGGGATCATGTGACCAGCTTTGCTGGGCTCTTTGCCATTTCCTGTTGGGGAAGAGAATATCCCACAAGTAAGGATGACGCCGTGGACCGGACACACCGTTGGAGAAAGTAATTTATCAGGTAAACATAAATTCTGTTTTTAGCACCAGTAACTAAATTCGATTGCTGTTCCCACGCAGGACTGTTAAACCAGAGAACTTTCAAGGGGGAACAGTTTGCAGGCTTATCTGTTTCAGGTACGATCAGTCACTTTTCTAACAAGACCAAGTAATGCTAGAAGACTGTCAGTTATCCCTTCTGGGATAGGTAAGCCATTTTCTTAGACTCAGTAACAGAATTAAGGCTTATAATTTGGGCTCTCTGCTGGTTGACACTATTGTGGGCTAAGTCGTTGATTTTTTATCATGTTTATGTGACTTTGAAGTGTTTTTTCAAACTTTAAAACACTTTTGGGTATGTTATTTGCGCCTGGCAGCCGTTTAGACACCTATTTTTGTCAGAAAGGCCCCTTCACTCTGGAATGCAGAGGGAGGAGGCCTCATTTTCGCGCCTCAGTTGCGCAGTTGCTTTTCATCAGGAGGTTCATGCAGCTTCACGTGGAAGGTCAAGAGGCTTAGAAAAGGACTTATAAGAGGTTTATTTTGTTTTTGGTTAACCCATAAGGAAGGTAAAAGCTGCGGTGGAGACTGTGGCAGGGGACTGTAGTGTATTAACCGGTTAATTGCTGTTATTAGCTCTGGTTTGGGCATTTAAGGGTCAATTGGTCTGAAAATTATTGTGCAATACTTTCATAGCTTTAAGACACTACGGTGAAAATTTCAGAAAGATCGGATATTTCTTTGATGTTTTTCTGACGTTTCAGTAATAAAGTGTGCTCCTTTATTATTTAAAGAGACAGTAACGGTTTTGTATAAAATTACTTTTCTTGCATTAAAAAGCTGCCTAGGTTTGTCTAACATGTCTGTGCCTTCAGATAACCTATGTTCTGTGTGTATGGAGGCCAAGGTGGTTCCACCATTAAATGTTTGTGCGAAGTGTGCCATAGGGTCCAAACAAATTAAGGACAGTACTGTCACATTTAAAAATGTTGCCCAAGATGATTCTTTAAATGAAGGTAGTGGAGATAGTTCATCATCTTCTCCTTCTGTGTCAACTCCAGCATTGCCCACTTAAGCGATACCTAGTACATCTAGCGCGCCAATGGCGGTTACTATGCAGCAATTAGCAGCAGTAATGGATAATTCACTAGCAGCTTTTTTATCCAAACTGCCAGCTTATCCTAGAAAGCGCGATTGCTCAGTTTTAAATACAGAGGATGAGCAGGCAGACGCTGAGGATAATTTATCTATTATGCCCTCACATCAATCTGATTTGGCGGTGAGGGAGGGCCTGTCTGAAGGAGAAATTTCTGACACAGGAAAGATTTCTCAGCAGGCAGAGCCTGATATAGTTGCATTCAAATTTAAGCTGGAACACCTCCGCGCTCTGCTTAAGGAGGTGCTAGCTACTCTTGATGATTGTGATCCTTTGGTGATTCCAGAGAAATTGTGCAAAATGGACAAATTCTTAGAGGTCCCTGTGCACGCTGATGCTTTTCCGATACCCAAGAGGGTGGCGGATATAGTGACTAAGGAGTGGGAGAAGCCAGGTGTTCCTTTTGTTCCCCCTCCTATATTTAAGAAAATGTTCCCCATAGTTGACCCCAGAAGGGACGCATGGCAGACGGTTCCTAAGGTAGAGGGGGCAGTTTCAAAATTAGCTAAGCGCACAACTATTCCAATAGAGGACAGTTGCGCTTTTAAAGATCCGATGGATAAAAAATTAGGATTGCTTAAGAAAATTTTTGTTCAGCAAGGTTTTCTTCAACCAATTTCGTGCATTATTCCTGTCACCACAGCGGCGTCTTTTTGGTTCGATGAACTAGAAAATTCGCTACAGAAGGAGACTCCATATGATGAAGTCATGGACAGAATTCACTCACTGAAGTTGGCTAATTCTTTTATTTTAGATGCCGCTTTTCAATTAGCTAAATTAGCGGCGAAAAATTCAGGTTTTGCAATAGTGGAGTGCAGAGTGCTTTGGCTAAAATCTTGGTCGGCGGATGTGTTGTCAAAAACAACATTGCTTAATATTCCTTTCAAGGGTAAGACCCTATTCGGGCCAGAGTTGAAAGAGATTATTTCAGACATCACTGGGGGAAAGGGCCATGCCCTTCCACAGGATAGGCCTTTCAAAGCAAAGAATAAGTCTAATTTTCGTTCCTTTCGCAACTTCAGGAACGGACCAGCTTCTAACTCTCAAGCTTCTAGACAAGAGGGTATCACTTCCCAGCGCAAGCCAGCATGGAAACCATTGCAAGGCTGGAACAAGGGGAAACAGGCCAAGAAGCCTGCTGCTCCAACCAAATCAGCATGAAAGGATAGCCCCCGATCCGGGACCGGATCTGGTGGGGGGCAGACTCTCTCTCTCTTTGCTCAGGCTTGGGCAAGAGATGTTCCAGACCCCTGGGCTTTAGAGATTGTCTCTCAGGGGTATCTCCTAGAATTCAAGGACCTTCCCCCAAAGGGAAGGTTTCACATTTCTCGCTTGTCTTCAGACCAGACAAAGAGACAGGCATTCTTACATTGCGTAGAAGACCTTTTCAAAATGGGAGTGATTCACCCAGTTCCAAAAGCAGAACAAGGACTGGGTTTTTACTCAAACCTGTTTGTAGTTCCCAAAAAGGAGGGAACGTTCAGGCCAATTCTGGACTTAAAAATCCTAAACAAATTTCTCAGAGTTCCATCATTCAAGATGGAAACAATTTGAACAATTCTGCCTATGATCCAGGAGGGTCAATACATGACTACTGTGGACCTAAAGGATGCATACCTGCATATTCCAATCCACAAAAATCACCATCAGTTCCTAAGATTCGCCTTTCTGGACAAGCATTACCAGTTTGTGGCCCTTCCTTTCGGGTTGGCCACCGCTCCAAGAATTTTCACAAAGGTGCTAGGGTCCCTTCTAGCGGTACTAAGACCGCGGGGCATTGCAGTAGCACCTTACCTAGACGACATCTTAATACAGGCGTCGTCTCTTCCCAGAGCCAAGGCTCATACGGATATTGTTCTAGCCTTTTTAAGGTCTCACGGGTGGAAGGTGAATGTAGAAAAGAGTTCTCTGTCCCCGGTCACAAGGGTTCCCTTCCTGGGAACAATAATAGATTCGGTAGAAATGAAAATCTTTCTGACGGAGGTCAGGAAGTCAAAACTCTCAAAAGCTTGTTGAGTCCTTCATGCCATTGCTCAGCCGTCTGTGGCTCAGTGCATGGAGGTTATCAGTCTAATGGTGGCGGCAATGGACATTGTCCCATTTGCCAGAATTCATCTAAGACCACTGCAATTGTGCATGCTCAAGCAATGGAATGGGGATTATGCAGACTTGTCTCACCAGATACAGATGGACCAGGAAACCAGAGACTCGCTTCTCTGGTGGTTGGCTCAGGATCACCTGTCGCAGGGAATGAGTTTCCGCAGACCAGAGTGGATCATTGTCACGACCGACGCCAGTCTCCTAGGCTGGGGCGCGGTGTGGGACTCCCTGAAAGCTCAGGGTCTATGGTCTCGGGAAGAATCTCTTCTCCCGATAAACATTTTGGAACTAAGAGCGATATTCAATACGCTCCTGGCTTGGCCTCAACTAGCGAAGGCCAAATTCATAAGATTTCAGTCGGACAACATGACTGTAGCGTACATCAATCATCAGGGAGGAACGAAGAGTTCCCTGGCGATGAGAGAAGTATCCAAGATCATCAAATGGGCGGAGGATCACTCCTGCCATCTATCTGCAATTCACATCCCAGGAGTAGACAACTGGGAGGCGGATTATTTGAGTTGTCAGACTTTCCATCCGGGGGAGTGGGAACTTCACCCGGAGGTCTTTGCCCAGTTAACTCAACTATGGGGCATTCCAGATCTGGATCTGATGGCGTCTTGTCAGAACTCCAAGGTTCCACGCTACGGGTCCAGGTCCAGGGATCCCAAGGCGACATTGGTAGATGCATTAGTGGCGCCTTGGTCATTCAATCTAGCGTATGTCTTTCCACCGTTTCCTCTACTCCCCAGGCTAGTAGCCAGGATCAAACAGGAGAAGGCTTCGGTGATTCTAATAGCTCCTGCGTGGCCACGCAGGACTTGGTATGCAGACCTGGTGAATATGTCATCGGCTCCACCATGGAAGCTACCATTGAGACAGGACCTTCTAGTGCAAGGTCCATTCGAACATCCAAACCTAGTTTCTCTGCAGCTGACTGCTTGGAGATTGAACGCTTGATTCTATCTAAGCGTGGGTTTTCGGAATCAGTTATAGATACTCTGGTTCAGGCTAGAAAGCCTGTAACCAGGAGAATTTACCATAAGATATGGCAGAAATATCTCTATTGGTGCGAATCCAAGGGTTACTCATGGAGTAAAATTAGAATTCCAAGGATTCTTTCCTTTCTCCAAGAAGGTTTGGAGAAAGGTCTGTCAGCTAGTTCTTTAAAGGGACAGATATCTGCTCTGTCTCGTTACACAAACGTCTGGCAGCCGTGCCAGATGTTCAGGCGTTTGTACAGGCGTTGGTCAGAATCAAGCCTGTCTACCGACCTGTGACTCCTCTATGGAGTCTAAATTTAGTTCTTTCAGTTCTTCAAGGGGTTCCGTTTGAACCTTTACATTCCATACATATTAAGTTACTATCTTGGAAAGTTTTGTTTTTGGTTGCTATTTCTTCTGCTAGAAGAGTTTCTGAATTGTCTGCTTTGCAGTGTAATTCACCCTATCTGGTGTTCCATACAGATAAAGTCGTTTTACTTACCAAACCTGGTTTTCTTCCAAAGGGGGTTTCCAATAGGAATATTAACCAGGAAATAGTTGTTCCTTCTCGGTGTCCTAATCCAGTTTCTAAAAAGGAACGTTTGTTACACAATCTAGATGTGGTTTGTGCTTTAAAATTCTATCTAGAAGCAACAAAGGATTTCAGACAGACATCTTCATTGTTTGTCGTCTATTCTGGTAAGAGGAGAGGTCAGAAAGCTACTGCTACCTCTCTTTCCTTCTGGTTAAAAAGCATCATCCCATTGGCTTATGAGACTGCCGGACGGCAGCCTCCTGAACGAATTACTGCTCATTCTACTAGAGCTGTGGCTTCCACATGGGCCTTCAAGAATGAGGCTTCTGTTGAACTGATCTGTAAGGCAGCGACGTGGTCTTCTCTGCATACTTTTGCCAAATTTTACAAATTCGATACTTATGCTTCTTCGGAGGCTATTTTTGGGAGAGAGGTTTTACAAGCAGTGGTGCCTTCCGTTTAGGTTACCTGACTTGCTCCCTCCCTTCATCCGTGTCCTAAAGCTTTGGTATTGGTTATCACAAGTAAGGATGAAGCCGTGGACCGGACACACCAATGTAGGAGAAAACAGAATTTATGTTTACCTGATAAATTTCTTTCTCCTACGGTGTGTCCGGTCCACGGCCCGCCCTGGCTTTTAGTCAGGTTTAAAATTTTTGTTTTTGTACACTACAGTCACCACTGCACCCTATGGTTCTCCTTTTTCTCCTGACTGTCGGTCGAATGACTGGGGGGCGGAGCTAGAGGGGGATCTATATGGACAGCTCTGCTGTTGTGCTCTCTTTGCCACTTCCTGTAGGGAATGAGAATATCCCACAAGTAAGGATGAAGCCGTGGACCGGACACACCGTAGGAGAAAGAAATTTATCAGGTAAACATAAATTCAGTTTTTTCAGAGAATATGAATGATAACGCACAAACTTTTCTTTCACTCATGGTTAGTGTTTGGCTGGGGCCATTTATTATAAATCAACTGTGTTAACTCTTTTTAAATCATAATGACAACAGAAACTACCCAAATGACCCTGATCAAAAGTTTACATACCCCAGTTCTTAATACCGTGTATTGCCCCCTTTAACATCAATGACAGCTTGAAGTCTTTTGTGGTATTTGTGGATGAGGCTCTTTATCTTCGCAGATGGTAAAGCTGCCCATTCTTCCTGGCAAAAAGCCTCCATTTCCTGTAAATTCTTGGGCTGTCTTGCATGAACTGCATGTTTGAGATCTCCACAGAGTGACTCAATGATATTGAGGTCAGGAGACTGAGATGGCCACTCCAGAACCTTCACTTTATTCTGCTGTAGCCAATGACAGGTCGACTGAATGCAGATTTTTCTCCATACTGCATTCATCTTGCCATCTAATTTCTGCGGTACATATCCCAGTTGTAGACAATTGGGAAGCAGATTATCTCAGCCGTCAGACTTTACAACCGCTGGAGTGGTCCCTCCACCCAGATGTGTTTTCTCAGATTGTTCAGATGTGGGGTCTTCCAGAAATAGTTCTGATGGCTTCTCATCTAAACAAGAAACTTCCCAGGTACCTGTCCAGGTCCAGGGATCTTCAGACGGAAGCATTGGATGCGTTTACACTTCCTTGGTGCTACCAACCTGCTTATATTTTCCCGCCTCTAGTTCTTCTTCCAAGAGTGATCTCCAAAATCATCATGAAACAGTCGTTTGTACTGCTGGTAGCTCCAGCATGGCCTCACAGGTTTTGGTATGCGGATCGTGTTCAGATGTCCAGTTGCCATCCTTGGCCTCTTCCATTAAGGCCGGACCTTCTGTCTGAAGGTCCGTTTTTCCATCAGGATCTCAAATCATTAAATTTGAAGGTATGGAAATTGAACGCCTAGTGCTTAGTCATAGAGGTTTCTCTGACTCAGTGATTAATAGTATGTTACAGGCTCTTAAATCTGTTTCTAGAAAGATTTATTATCGAGTTTGGAAGACTTATATTTCATGGCGTTCTTCTCATAAATTTGCTTGGCATTCTTTCAGAATTCCTATAATTTTACAGTTTCTTCAGGATGGTTTGGATAAAGGTTTGTCTGTAAGTTCCTTGAAGGGACAAATCTCTGTTCTTTCTGTCTTATTTCACAGAAAGATTGCTAAGCTTCCTGATATTCACTGTTTTGTACATGCCTTGGTTCGTATCGCCTGTCATTAAATCAATCTCTCCTCCTTGGAGTCTTAATTTGGTTTTGAAGGCTTTACAGGCTCTTCCATTTGAGCCTATGCATTCTTTGGACATTAAACTACTTTCTTGGAAAGTGTTGTTCCTTTTGGCCATCTCTTCTGCTAGAAGAGTTTCTGAATTATCTGCTCTTTCTTGTGAATCACCTTTTCTGATTTTTCATCAGGATAATGTGGTTTTGTGGACTTCATTTGAAGTCTTACCTAAAGTTGTGAATTCTAACAACATTAATAGTGAAATTGTTGTCCCTTCCTTGTGTCCTAATCCTAAGAATTCTTTGGAGAAATCCTTACATTCTTTGGATGTGGTAAGAGCTTTGAAATATGTTGAAGCTAATAAAGATTTCAGGAAGACGTCTAGTCTATTTGTTCTTTTCTGGTTCTAGGAAAGGTCAGAAGACTTCTGCTAAATCTGATTGATAATTACTGAGACCATTGAGTGCTCCACAAGGTTCTGGTTCCGATGTCAGGGTTAGGCTTTCCCCTGTTAGCTCAGCCTGTACACGTACCCAGTGATCATGCAGGTGGTCCAGGAGTCCATACTTAGAAGTTCTAGTCAAGACAGCCATAGTGAGAGGGGAGAGAAGGTGCTTGCACTGGGAGAGACAGACCCGGTTTACTCGGCAGTGGAGGGCTAGCCTATACGCCCCCTCCTGTACGTCATAGGGGGCGGGTCTAAAAAGTGCATACTCTCGCAGTTTTTAAATCGCGCCAATTAATCGCGGTTTTAAATCACATATGCATATATATATATATATATATATATATATATATATATATATATATATATATATAGTGTATGTGAAAGAAAATCATTATGTTCAAGACAGGAAGCTGTGCTGTCCCCAGAGTCACAAGCAGTTAACCCCAGACAGGTCTGGGTGCGAGAACCATAGGGAAAATTACAAAACAAATTACAACACACAGAGAAAACCCAGCACTCACTTACAAGCTCTCAGCTAAGATTTAAAAGCAAAAATGGAAAGGTTAGTAACCGCATCTTGCCAAATGGGACAAGCCCAGGTACCTCGTCAAGGTCCATTCCAATACCTGGGATCCTAAAACAGCCACACAATGCAAGCTAGATATATATCTTGGAAGTTCCACTAGTGCCAGATAAGTAAGAAATGCAGGGAATTAAACGATTTGTCTTTTTCCCACATAGTGATCTATATATATATATATATATATATATATATATATCATCTTTGTGTTTGCAATTTATTTATTTATTTTTTAAATACTGTTTTCCAGATCAGAGACAGACTTCACCGTCAAGACATCAAGGAAGGGGTGATGAGGAGCGTGATGAGCGAAGAGAGGATCGTAGAGTGGAACGCACTGAGGACAGGAGAGATGATAGAGCAAGAGAGCGGGAAAGGGAGAAAGAGAGGGAAAAGGAGAGAGAGCGTGAAAGAGAGCAACGTGAAAGAGAAAAAGAGCGGGAAACAGAGCGTGAAAGAGCCCGTGAGAGGGATAGAGAAAGAGAGCGAGACAAAGAAAGAGAGCGGGAAAGAGAAAGGGAGCGGGAAAGAGAACGAGAAGAACGAGAGCGTGAAAGGGAGAGGGAACGAGAATGGGAAAGGGAGCGTGAAAGAGAAAGGGAACGCGAGCGTGGACGGGAGAGAGAACGAGATCGTCCAAGAGAATGGGAAGAAAAAGACAAAGGGCGAGAAGATCGCAGGGAGAAAAGAGATGATGTGCGTGATGAAAGAAATCCAAAAGAAATACATGAGGACAGAAAAACAAAGTTAGTAAACATTTTACTTTAATTTGTGGTTAGAAAAAAAAAATTTGTGTGGGTAAAAGTAATACTTTTCAAGAGCAAAGTTATAAAGGGCTACAAATGTTCCCAGATTTTTAAAATCCTTTGTTCTTGAGCACTAGGCGGCAAGATGACTGTTTTCTTTCAGATGTTGAGAGTCCATGAGCAATCACATGTGGGAATATTCCACTCCTAACCTCCAGGAGAAGGCAGAAGGAACAACAGAGCTTTAAATCCCTCCTACTTCCCATACGCCTCAGTCATTTTCTTTTGCCTCCTTCATGAGGCTTGAGGTGAAAGTGAAGTAAAAGATCTACTCATCATTTGAAAGAGTATGCTCTAACTGATCTGAGAACCAAATTATACTTACAAAAAAGGGGGTTTGGATGATGGCACCACTTACTACAAATATTAGGGGTCTCTTTACCATACAAATAAGGTCAAATTTGGCCTCAGAATACAACTGATAATATGTGGTGTAGGTGCTAAGTATCAAGCATACAATTGATTAATGATCAGTTGGAGAAACTGAACAAAATAGATACTATATATAAGCACTCAATTGAGACCTTCACGTGAAATGGAGTTTGGAAAAAAGTC
Organism: Bombina bombina; assembly: GCF_027579735.1. NCBI lineage: Eukaryota > Metazoa > Chordata > Amphibia > Anura > Bombinatoridae > Bombina > Bombina bombina. Next base: position 958,888,888 of record NC_069501.1, on the reverse strand, counting down.
ACACAAATTAAAATATGAATCTATTAGAACGTGTAGGGTTTATTTAAAACTGAAATGCTAGCAGATAAAAATTCCAGTTAAATAACTGGTGTAATTCAGGAGAACACTGGTTGTCTAATAGAAATATCTAATGCTGGCTCAGGGCAATAGAGTATATATCAAATATGATACCTAGAATGATAATATTATGTAATTGGGAAGGTATCCTATTATGTTAACTGTACAACATTTAATGTATCATAAGTTATACATGAAGTGGAAGTGTTTGTGCATTTGTGATGAACATTTGCCACTTTCTTGCTTGTATAACTGTCAGCTTAAATTGCCACTTTGCCCTTGTATTAGAGTAAGGGTATTATATTCTAGTAGTTAAAATATGGTAGTACCAGTTTCAGGCTAAGTGCTTTGCCTCTGTCATATTCCACTGCTGGTAGTTAGAATATTACACTCGTGATTAGGTTAAATTATATTGCTCTGTTGGGATATCAACTTAATAGAGCTGGTATATAATAATACCACAAAGTGAAGCCTTCTAGCTACTTGCTACAATTGCTAATTAGAGTATTCACCTGATACATTGGGTTAAATCCCTGCCAATTGAATGCTATTCAATATCCTAACTAAAGGGCAAAACTTCCGTTTATATTATTGAAAGTTAGCACTAATCACTCAGTTAAGAGTCAGTCATATGTTGAAACCTAATGGTTTTGCAGTAACGCTTAAGATAATTGACACTTGTAGTACTTAGCAAATACTGTTAACTTAGTATTTGAATAACAGTGCAATACTATGAATGTGGTACTATACTTGCGTTTTCACTAAAAATCACTTATCGATTGCTACATATAGTAGCCAAATATAATATTAACAATTGGGCATTTTGCACGTACACTTTATGATGTGTTAGACACCCGTTAGTAGTTCACTTTAATTTTTAAATCACCTAATATTTTGATTAGAACATTAATCCATTACCTGGCGAAATATACAAATCTAATAACTCTAGCTCTAAAATAAATCCGTACTTATATGTGCCAATGAACAGCGATACTCTCAATACAATATCTATATGTCTATCATATGAGTCTGTCATTCTAAAATCAGGCCATTATTTTAGGGCAGTGATTTGCTGTATGCTAATGTAGGAGGAGGACCGATTGTCATAAAAAGCTGCTGCATTCGCGACGCCTCGCCTTTTGATAAACCCGGAAACCCAGCAAAACATGTCAAGGAGAGTGAGCTGATGGGAGCTCTGTTAATTCTTAAATAGCAGTAATTTGTGGGCTGACTTGCCGCTGGGGTACTAATAGAAATATCTCCCAAGGTGTTTGCAGAGATATGTAGCAAGTGGGGGACGCCGGAGATAGATCTCATGGCATCCCATCTCAATACCAAGCTACCCTGGTACGGGTTGAGCTTGAGAGATCCTCAAGCGGATCTAATAGATGCACTAGCAGTGCACTGGAGGTCAAACTCATATCTTTTTTCCTCCATTACCGCTTCTTCCTTGAGTGGTGGCCCGCATCAAGCAGGAGCGGCTATCAATAATACTGATTGCTCCATCGTGGCCGCGAAGGAGGTGGTTCGCGGATCTAGTGGGGATGTCCTCATCTCCGTGGAAGTTACCTTGTCGTAGAAACCTGCTGTTACAAATTTCATTTGTTCATCAAAATCTAGATTCTCTGAGGCTGACTGCATGAAGATTGAACACTTAGTCTTAACCAAGAGAGGTTTCTCTGAGTGTGTCATTAATACTTTTATTCAAGCTCGTTAACCAGTTACTCTGCGTATCTACCACAAAGGGTGGAGGACCTACTTATTCTGGTGTGAAGAGCGTGGTTTTTCCTGGCACAGAGTTAAGGTTGTCAGGACCTTATCTTTCCTCCAGGATGGACTGGAGAAGGGCCTTTCTGCTATTTCCCTGAGGTGACAGATTTCTGCCCTGTCGGTTTTATTGCACAAGAGACTGGCTGAGCTTCTAGACGTGCAGTTCTTTGTTAAGGCTCAGACCTGTGTTTAGATCTGGGGCTCCTCATTGGAGACTAAATCTTGTTCTTCGTGTTTTGCAACAGGCTCCGTTTGAGCCTCTGCATTCCGTTGACATTAAATTATCTTGGAAGGTTCTCTTTTTATTGGCTATTGCCTGTGCGTGCAAAGTTACTGAGATTTCTGCTTTGCAATGTGAGTTCCCTTATCTGATTTTATATGCAGATAAGGCAGTTTTACGTACTAAATTAGGTTTTCTTCCCAAGGTTGTGTCAGATCGCAACATCAATCAAGAGATTGTGGTTACTTCCTTGTGTCCTAAACCTTTATCATCGAAGGAACGCTTACTTCACCATTTGGATGTGGTTCACGCCTTAGGTTCCATCTTCAGGCTACTAAGGAGTTTAGACAATCTTCCTCTTTGTTGTTTATTCGGGGAAGCGTAAGGGGCAGAAGGCTACTTCGACTTCCCTATCTTTTTGTTTAAGGAGTGTCGTCCGCTTAGCTTACAAGACAGCGGGACATCATCATCCTCCTGAGAGAATAACAGCTCATTCCACTAGAGCAGTGGCTTCCTCTTGGGCCTTTAAGAACGATATCTCTATGGATCAGATTTGTAAGGCGGCTACCTGGTCCTCTCTACATACATTTTCTAATTTTTACAAGTTTGATGTTTTTCCTTCGGCTGAAACAGCTTTCAGGAGAAAAGTTTTGCAGGCTGTGGTCCCCTTTAGAATAGGGTCCGCCTCTTCCTTTTTGTTCCATCCCGTTATTCATGCAGTGTCCTCTGGAGCTTGGGTATAGTTTTCCCAACAGTAAGGAATGAAGCCGTGGACTCTCCCTATCTTGGGAAGGGAAACATCATTTATGCTTACCAGATAAATTCCTTTTCTTCCGGATAGGTAGAGTCCACGGCCCTTACCTGTTTTTTCTTGTCTAAGGGCGGTCCCCTAATTATTTATTTTATTCTTCTGGCACCATTTATACACTGATATTTCTCCTACTTTTCCTTGTTCCCTCGGCAGAATGACTGGGGTAATGAGGAAGTGGGAGGGATATTTAAGCCTTTGGCTGCCTCCTCCTGGTGGCCAGGTGTTGTAGTATTTCCCAACAGTAAGGAATGAAGCCGTGGACTCTCCCTATCCGCAAGGAAAGGAATTTTATCTGGTAAGCGTAAATTATAATTTTTGAGGTTTGAAGAATTTTGCACGGCATCTAAATTTGCACGGCATCTACATTTTTTCTTATATAATTTCTCTAACTTATTCCACTGATGTTTGGTAGGAAATTCTTTCTGTCAGCATTGTCTGGTATATAGGTGCTTGTTTTAATAAGTATTTGTCCCACCCAATTACTTGTGCTTTCCATAGCTTGGGTAATGGTTCATGAACTCTCACCATCTGTGGCCCGTGTATGGAGTTGATTGGGGCTCATGGTGTCCAGCATAGATATCATGCCATTTTGCCAGGTTCCATCTCAGACCTCTTCAGCTGTGACTACTGAGGCAATGGAACAGCGATCACTCAGATCTATCCCAACAGATTTCTCTGGACAACCAGTCGAGAGAATCGCTCTCTTGGTGGCTCTGTCCAGATTGCCTGTCCCATGGGACATCCTTCTTGAGACCATCCTGGGAGATTGTGACTACGGATGCAAGTCTGTCAGCATTGGGAGCTGTTTGGGATGCCATGATGGAACAGGGCCGACGGTCTCGAGAGGAATCTCTTCTCCCGATCAACATTCTGAAGGCTTGGCCTCTTCTGGGTTTGTCAACATTACCTTGGTGGCTTACATCAACCATCAGGGGGGAACGAGAAGCTCCCTAGCCATGAGGGAATTATCTCGGATTCTTGACTGGGTGGAGGCCCACAACTGCTCACTGTCAGCGATCCATATTCCAGATGTGGACAACTGGGAGGCGGACTTTCTCAGCAGACAGTAGTTTCATCTGGGGGAATGGTCTCTCCATCCCGAGATGTTTGCGGAGATTTTCAACAGATGGGGGACGCCGGAGATGGATCTCATGGTGTCCAGACTCATTACAGTACCAAGCTACCAAGATATGGGTCGCGATCCAGGGATCCCCAGGCAGAGCTGATAGATGCTTTAGCAGTGCCCTGGGGGTTCAACCTAGTTTACATTTTTCCACCGTTACCACTTTTTCCTCAGGTAGTGGCCCGCATCAAACAGGAGCAAGCCTTGACTATTCTAATTGCTCCATCGTGACCGCAAAGGATGTGGTTTGCGGACCTGGTGGGGATGTCATCTCCTCCATGGAGGTTACCTTATTGCAGAGATCTGCTGGAACAGGGTCCCTTTGTTCATCAAAATCTAGATTCTCTGAGGCTGACTGCGTGGTGATTAATCGCTTAGTCCTAGCCAAGAGAAGGTTTTCGAAGAAAGTGATTGATACTCTTTCAAGCTATCTATCATTAGGTGTGGAGGACTTACTTATTCTGGTGTGAAGAACGTGGATTCCCATGGCATAAGGTCAAGGTGTCCAGGATTCTTTCCTTTCTCCAAGATGGTTTGGAGAAGGGACTTGCTGCTAGTTCCTTAAAGGGAAAGATCTCGGCTCTTTCTTTGTTATTGCACAAGAGGCTCGCTAAGCTTTTGTTCAGGCGCTATCTAGAATCAGGTCTGTATTTAGACATTCTGCTCCTCGGAGTTTAAATTTAGTTCTTAAGGTTTTGCAGAGGGCTCTGTTTGAGCCAATGCATTCGGTGGACATTAAATTACTATTTTTGAAGGTTCTTTTTCTGCTGGCTATTGCTTCGGCACGCAGAGTCTCTGAGATGGAGGCCTTGCAATGTGAGCCCCCCTTACCTAGTTTTTCATGCTGACAAGGCTGTTCTTTGCACTGGGTTGGGTTTTCTCCCTAAGGTTGTGTCTTATCGCAACATCAATCAGGAGATTGTGGTTCCTTCCTTGTGTCCTAATCCTCCTCCTTCAAAGGAAAGATTACTTAATAATTTGGATGTGGTTTGGGCTTTGAAATGCTATCTTCAGGCCACGAAGGATTTTTGACAGACTTCGGCATTGTTGTTTTCTATTCTGGGAGCACAGAGGGCAGAAGGCTTCTTCCATTTCCCTATCTTTTTGGTTGAGGAGCATTATCCGCTTAGCATATAAAACAGCAGGACATAAGCCTCCTTAAAGGATTACGGCTCATTCAACTAGAGCTGTGGCTTCTTCTTGGGCCTTCAAGAATGAGGCCTCTATGGAGCAGATTTGTAGGGTGGTTACCAGGTCCTCCTTACATACTTTTTCAAAGTTTTATAAATTTCACGTTTTTGCTTCGGCTGAAGCAGCTTTTGGGAGAAAGCTTTTGCAGGCTGTGGTGCCCTCAGAATAGGGTCTGCCTCTTTTTTTTACCCTCCCATTTTCATTCAGTGTCTTCTAGAGCTTGGATATATGTTTCCCACAAGTAAGGAATGAAGCCCTGAACTCTCCTCATATTAAAATGGAAAACATAAATTGTGCTTACCTGATAATTTCCTTTCCATCTGTATGAGGAGAGTCCACGGCTCCCGTCCTTTTACTCCGTTGGGCGGACCAAATTTTTTTTATTCTTCTGGCAACATTTATACCCTAATTTCTTTCATGTAATTGGCAAGAGTCCATGAGCTAGTGACGTATGGGATATACAATCCTACCAGGAGGGGCAAAGTTTCCCAAACCTCAAAATGCCTATAAATACACCCCTCACCACACCCACAATTCAGTTTTACAAACTTTGCCTCCTATGGAGGTGGTGAAGCAAGTTTGTGCTAAGATTTCTATGTTGATATGCTCTTCTCAGCATTTTGAAGCCCGATTCCTCTGAGTACAGCGAATGTCAGAGGGATGTGAAGGGAGTATCACCTATTGAATGCAATGATTTCCCTAACGGGGGTCTATTTCATAGGTTCTCTGTTATCGGTCGTAGAGATTCATCTCCTACCTCCCTTTTCAGATTGACGATATACTCTCATATACCATTACCTCTACTGATAACTGTTTCAGTACTGGTTTGGCTATCTGCTATATGTGGATGGGTGTCTTTTGGTAAGTATGTTTTTTATTACTTAAGACACCTCAGCTATGGTCTGGCACTTTATGCATTAATATAAAGTTCTAAAAATATGTATTGTACTTATATTTGCCATGAGTCAGGTTCATGTATTTCCTTGTGTAGACTGTCGGTTTCATATTTGGGAAATAAAACATATTAAGAAATATTTTTTTCTTACCTCGCGTTTAGTCTTTTTTTCTATTGACTACTTTTTGCTCTTTCAAATTGCGGGCAGCATTATGCCCACGGGTGCGCCAAATGCTAGACTTTATTGTGTCATTCTTGGTGCAATAATTTTTTGGCGCAAGTTCGTCACTTCCGGCGTCGTAGTTGACGCGGAAGTCTTACATACGGTTGCGTCGTTAGTGATGCAAGTGTGTCATTTCCGGATATTGTTGGCGCCAAAAATTTTTCTCTTACATTGTGCGTCATACTTGGCGCCAAATTTTTCATTCGTTTTATACCCCATTGCTGTTTGCCTCTTTCCTTTCTCTATGTCAGAGGGCTATGCTGTTTGCATTTTTTCCCATTCCTGAAACTGTCATATAAGGAAATTGATAATTTTGCTTTATTTGTTGTTTTTTCTTTAACATTTTGCAAGATGTCTCAATCTGATCCTGCCTCAGAAGTATCTGTTGGATTGTTGCTGCCTGACATCGGTTCTACCAAAGCTAAGTGCATTTGTTGTAAGATTGTGGAAATTAGATCTCCGAATGTCATTTGTAATAGTTGTCATGATAAACTTTTACATGCATAGAATGTATCCATCAGTAACAGTACATTGCCAGTTGCAATTTCCTTCAACTTCTAATGTGCATGATATACCTATGAATTTTAAATAATTTGTTACTGATTCTATTCAGAAGGCTTTGTCTGCATTTCCGCCTTCTAATAAACGTAAAAGGTCTTTTAAAACTTCTCATAAAGTTGATGAAATTTCAAATGACCGGCAACATAATGATTTATCCTCCTCTGATGAGGATCTATCTGTTTCAGAAGATCCTTCCTCAGATATTGACAATGACAAATCTACTTATTTGTTTAAAATAGAGTATATTCGTTCTTTGTTAAGTGTTAATTACTTTGGATATTGAGGAAGCTAGTCCTCTTGACATTAAGACTAGTAAGCTTTTAAATGCTGTTTTTAAACCTCCTGTGGTTATTCCAGAGGTTTTTCCTATTCCTGATGCTATTTCTGGTATGATTTCTAAGGAATGGAATAAGCCAGGTACTCCTTTTATTCCTTCTTCAAGGTTTTAAAAATTGTATCCTTTACCAGCAATTTCTATAGAGTTTTGGGAAAAGATCCCCAAAGTAGATGGGGCTATTTCTACTCTTGCTAAACGTACCACTATTCCTATGGAAGAGAGTTCTTTTTTTTAAAGATCATTTAGATAGGAAACTTGAATCCCATCTAAGGAAAGCCTATTTATATTCAGGTCATCTTCTCAGGCCTGCAATTTCTTTGGCTGATGTTGCGGCTACATCAACTTTTTGGTTGGCGAATTTAGCGCAACAAGAATTGGATTCTGACATATCTAGCATTGTTCGTTTACTGCTACATGCTAATCATTTTATTTGTGATGCCATTTTTGATATTATCAAAATTGATTTTAGATCCATGTCTTTAGCTATTTTAGCTAGAAGAGCTTTGTGGCTTAAATCTTGGAATGCTGATATGACATCTAAGTCCAGATTATCTCTTTCTTTCCAAGGTAACAATTTATTTGGTTCTCAGTTGGATTCTATTATTTCAACTGTTACTGGAGGATAGGGGGTTTTTCTGCCTCAGGATCAAAAACCTAAGGGGAAATCTAAGGCTTCTAACCGTTTTCGTTCCTTTCATCAAAATAAGGAACAAAAATCAAATCCTTCCCCGAAGGAATCTGTTTCCAATTGGAAGCCTTCCTCAAATTGGAATAAATCCAAGCCTTTTAAAAAACCAAAGTCAGCCCCTAAGTCTGCATGAAGGTGCAGCCCTCATTCCAGCTCAGCTGGTAGGGGGCAGATTAAGGTTTTTCAAGGATTTTTGGATAAATTCTGTCCAAAATCAATGGATTCAGAGCATTGTCTCTCAAGGGTATTGAATAGGATTTAGAGTAAGACCTCCTGTGAGAAGATTTTTTTTTCTCTCATGTATCCCAGCTCAGGCTTTCCTGAAGTGTGTTTCAGACTTGGAGTCTTCAGGGGTAATCATGCCGGTTCCTTTTCAGGAACAAGGTCTGGGGTTTTATTCAAATCTATTCATTGTCCCAAAGAAGGAAAATTCATTCAGACCAGTTCTGGATCTGAAAATTTTGAATCGTTATGTAAGAGTACCAACTTTCAAGATGGTGACTATAAGGACTATTCTGCCTTTTGTTCAGCAAGGACATTTTATGTCTACAATAGACTTGCAGGATGCATACCTTCATATTCAGATTCATCCAGAACATTATCAGTTCCTGAGATTCTCTTTTCTAGACAAGCATTACCAATTTGTTGCTCTTCCATTTGGCCTAGCAACAGCTCCAAGAATATTTTCAAAGGTTCTAGGTGCCCTACTCTCTGTAATCAGAGAGCACGGTATTGCAGTGTTTCCTTATTTGGACTATATCTTGGTACTATCTTTACGTTCTGCAGAATCTCACACAAATCAACTAGTGTTGTTTCTTCAAAAACATGGTTGGAGGATCAATTTACCAAAAAGTTTCTTGATTCCTCAGACAAGGGTCACCTTTTTAAGTTTCCAGATAGATTCAGTGTCCATGACTCTGCCTCTAACAGAAAAGAGACGTTTGAAATTGGTTGCAACCTGTCGGCACCTTCAGTCTCCGTCATTCCCTTCAGTGGCTATGTGCATGGAAGTTTTAGGCCTCATGACTGGAGCATCGGATGCAATTCCTTTTGCTCATTTTCACATGAGACCTCTCCAGCTTTGCATGCTGAATCAATGGTGCAGGGATTATACAAACATATCACAGCTAATATCCTTAAATCCCAATGTTCGACACTCTCTGACGTAGTGGTTAAATCACCAGCATTTAGTTCAAGGGGCTTCTTTTGTTCGGCCAACCTGGACTGTGATCACTACAGACTCAAGTCTTTCAGGTTGGGGAGCTGTTTGGGGATCTCTGACAGCACAAGGGGTTTGGAAATCTCAAGAGGCGAGATTACCAATCAATATATTAGAACTCCCCCATTTGTGGTTTATCTTTTCTTTCATGTAATTAGCAAGAGTCCATGAGCTAGTGACGTATGGGATATACATTCCTACCAGGAGGGGCAAAGTTTCCCAAACCTCAAAATGCCTATAAATACACCCCTCACCACACCCACAATTCAGTTTTACAAACTTTGCCTCCTATGGAGGTGGTGAAGTAAGTTTGTGCTAGATTCTACGTTGATATGCGCTCCGCAGCAAGTTGGAGCCCGGTTTTCCTCTCAGCGTGCAGTGAATGTCAGAGGGATGTGAGGAGAGTATTGCCTATTTGAATGCAGTGATCTCCTTCTACGGGGTCTATTTCATAGGTTCTCTGTTATCGGTCGTAGAGATTCATCTCTTACCTCCCTTTTCAGATCGACGATATACTCTTATTTATATACCATTACCTCTGCTGATTTTCGTTTCAGTACTGGTTTGGCTTTCTACAAACGTGTAGATGAGTGTCCTGGGGTAAGTAAATCTTATTTTCGGTGACTCTCTAAGCTATGGTTGGGCACTTTATTTATAAAGTTCTAAATATATGTATTCAAACATTTATTTGCCTTGACTCAGAATGTTCAACATTCCTTATTTTCAGACAGTCAGTTTCATATTTGGGATAATGCGTTTGAATCAATCATTTTTTCTTACCTTAAAAATTTGACTTTTTTTCCCTGTGGGCTGTTAGGCTCGCGGGGGCTGAAAATGCTTCATTTTATTGCGTCATTTTTGGCGCTGACTTTTTTGGCGCAAAAAATCTTTTCTGTTTCTGGCGTCATACGTGTCGCCGGAAGTTGCATCATTTTTTGACGTCCTTTTGCTCCAAAAATGTCGGCGTTCCGGATGTGGCGTCATTTTTGGCGCCAAAAAGCATTTAGGCGCCAAACAATGTGGGCGTATTATTTGGCGCCAAAAAATATGGGCGTCGCTTTTGTCTCCACATTATTTCAGTCTGATTTTTTCTTTGCTTCTGGTTACTAGAAGCTTGTTTGTTGGCATTTTTTCCCATTCCTGAAACTGTCATTTAAGGAATTTGATCAATTTTGCTTTATATGTTGTTTTTTCTCTTACATATTGCAAGATGTCTCACGTTGCATCTGAGTCAGAAGATACTTCAGGAAAATCGCTGTCTAGTGCTGGAACTACCAAAGCTAAGTGTATCTGCTGTAAACTTTTGGTAGCTATTCCTCCGGCTGTTGTTTGTATTAATTGTCATGACAAACTTGTTAAAGCAGATAATATTTCCTTTAGTAATGTACCATTGCCTGTTGCAGTTCCCTCAACATCTAAGGTGCAGAATGTTCCTGATAACATAAGAGATTTTGTTCTGAATCCATCAAGAAGGCTGTCTGTTATTTCTCCTTCTAGGAAACATAAAAAATCTTTTAAAACTTCTCTCTCTACAGATGAATTTTTAAATGAACATCATCATTCTGATTCTGATGACTCTTCTGGTTCAGAGGATTCTGTCTCAGAGATTGATGCTGATAAATCTTCATATTTATTTAAAATGGAATTTATTCGTTCTTTACTTAAAGAAGTACTAATTGCTTTAGAAATAGAGGATTCTGGTCCTCTTGATACTAATTCTAAACGTTTAGATAAGGTGTTTAAATCTCCTGTGGTTATTCCAGGAAGTTTTTCCTGTTCCTAATGCTATTTCTGAAGTAATTTCCAGAGAATGGGATAAATTGGGTAATTCATTTACTCCTTCTAAACGTTTTAAGCAATTATATCCTGTGCCGTCTGACAGATTAGAATTTTGGGACAAAATCCCTAAAGTTGATGGGGCTATTTCTACCCTTGCTAAACGTACTACTATTCCTACGTCAGATGGTATTTCGTTTAAAGATCCTTTAGATAGGAAAATTGAATCCTTTCTAAGAAAAGCTTATCTGTGTTCAGGTAATCTTCTTAGACCTGCTATATCTTTGGCTGATGTTGCTGCAGCTTCAACTTTTTGGTTGGAGACTTTAGCGCAACAAGTAACAGATCATGATTCTCATAATATTATTATTCTTCTTCAGCATGCTAATAATTTTATCTGTGATGCCATTTTTGATATTATCAGAGTTGTCAGGTTTATGTCTCTAGCTATTTTAGCTAGAAGAGCTTTATGGCTTAAAACTTGGAATGCTGGTATGGCTTCTAAATCAACTCTACTTTCCATTTCTTTCCAGGGTAACAAATTATTTGGTTCTCAGTTGGATTCCATTATCTCAACTGTTACTGGTGGGAAAGGAACTTTTTTACCACAGGATAAAAAATCTAAGGGTAAAAACAGGGCTAATAATCGTTTTCGTTCCTTTCGTTTCAACAAAGAACAAAAGCCTGATCCTTCATCCTCAGGAGCAGTTTCAGTTTGGAAACCATCTCCAGTCTGGAATAAATCCAAGCCTTCTAGAAAGGCAAAGCCTGCTTCTAAGTCCACATGAAGGTGCGGCCCTCATTCCAGCTCAGCTGGTAGGGGGCAGGTTACGTTTTTTCAAAGAAATTTGGATCAATTCTGTTCACAATCTTTGGATTCAGAACATTGTTTCAGAAGGGTACAGAATTGGTTTCAAGATGAGACCTCCTGCAAAGAGAATTTTTCTTTCCCGTGTCCCAGTAAATCCAGTGAAAGCTCAAGCATTTCTGAATTGTGTTTCAGATCTAGAGTTGGCTGGAGTAATTATGCCAGTTCCAGTTCTGGAACAGGGGATGGGGTTTTATTCAAATCTCTTCATTGTACCAAAGAAGGAGAATTCCTTCAGACCAGTTCTGGATCTAAAAATATTGAATTGGACAGATCACCATCGTTTAATTCAGGGGGCTTCTTTTGTGCTTCCGACCTGGACTGTAATTTCAACAGATGCAAGTCTCACAGGTTGGGGAGCTGTGTGGGGATCTCTGACGGCACAAGGAGTTTGGGAATCTCAGGAGGTGAGATTACCGATCAATATTTTGGAACTCCGTGCAATTTTCAGAGCTCTTCAGTCTTGGCCTCTTCTGAAGAGAGAATCGTTCATTTGTTTTCAGACAGACAATGTCACAACTGTGGCATACATCAATCATCAAGGAGGGACTCACAGTCCTCTGGCTATGAAAGAAGTATCTCGAATTCTGGTTTGGGCGGAATCCAGCTCCTGTCTAATCTCTGCGGTTCATATCCCAGGTATAGACAATTGGGAAGCGGATTATCTCAGTCGCCAAACGTTACATCCGGGCGAATGGTCTCTTCACCCAGAGGTATTTCTTCAGATTGTTCAAATGTGGGGACTTCCAGAAATAGATCTGATGGCCTCTCATCTAAACAAGAAACTTCCCAGGTATCTGTCCAGATCCAGGGATCCTCAAGCGGAAGCAGTGGATGCATTGTCACTTCCTTGGAAGTATCATCCTGCCTATATCTTTCCGCCTCTAGTTCTTCTTCCAAGAGTAATCTCCAAGATTCTGAAGGAATGCTCGTTTGTTCTGTTGGTAGCTCCGGCATGGCCTCACAGGTTTTGGTATGCGGATCTTGTCCGGATGGCCTCTTGCCATCCGTGGACTCTTCCGCTACGACCAGACCTTCTGTCGCAAGGTCCTTTTTTCCATCAGGATCTCAAATCCTTAAATTTAAAGGTATGGAGATTGAACGCTTGATTCTTAGTCAAAGAGGTTTCTCTGACTCTGTGATTAATACTATGTTACAGGCTCGTAAATCTGTATCCAGAGAGATATATTATAGAGTCTGGAAGACTTATATTTCTTGGTGTCTTTCTCATCATTTTTCTTGGCATTCTTTTAGAATTCCAAGAATTTTACAGTTTCTTCAGGATGGTTTAGATAAAGGTTTGTCCGCAAGTTCCTTGAAAGGACAAATCCCTGCTCTTTCTGTTCTTTTTCACAGAAAGATTGCTAATCTTCCTGATATTCATTGTTTTGTACAAGCTTTGGTTCGTATAAAACCTGTCATTAAGTCAATTTCTCCTCCTTGGAGTTTGAATTTGGTTCTAGGGGCTCTTCAAGCTCCTCCGTTTGAACCTATGCATTCATTGGACATTAAATTACTTTCTTGGAAAGTTTTGTTCCTTTTGGCAATCTCTTCTGCCAGAAGAGTTTCTGAATTATCTGCTCTTTCTTGTGAGTCTCCTTTTCTGATTTTTCATCAGGATAAGGCAGTGTTGCGAACTTCTTTTGAATTTTTACCTAAAGTTGTGAATTCCAACAACATTAGTAGAGAAATTGTGGTTCCTTGATTATGTCCTAATCCTAAGAATTCTAAGGAGAAATCGTTACATTCTTTGGATGTTGTTAGAGCTTTGAAATATTATGTTGAAGCTTCTAAGTCTTTCCGAAAGACTTCTAGTTTATTTATCTTTTCCGGTTCTAGAAAAGGCCAGAAAGCTTCTGCCATTTCTTTGGCATCTTGGTTGAAATCTTTAATTCATCTTGCCTATGTTGAGTCGGGTAAAACTCCGCCTCAAAGGATTACAGCTCATTCTACTAGGTCAGTTTCTACTTCCTGGGCGTTTAGGAATGAAGCTTCGATTGATCAGATTTGCAAAGCAGCAACTTGGTCCTCTCTGCATACTTTTACTAAATTCTACCATTTTGATGTATTTTCTTCTTCTGAAGCAGTTTTTGGTAGAAAAGTACTTCAGGCAGCGGTTTCAGTTTGAATCTTCTGCTTATGTTTTTCATTAAACTTTATTTTGGGTGTGGATTATTTCTCCAACATAGGTGTGTCCGGTCCACGGCGTCATCCTTACTTGTGGGATATTCTCTTCCCCAACAGGAAATGGCAAAGAGCCCAGCAAAGCTGGTCACATGATCCCTCCTAGGCTCCGCCTTCCCCAGTCATTCTCTTTGCCGTTGTACAGGCAACATCTCCACGGAGATGGCTTAGAGTTTTTTGGTGTTTAAAATATATCTATTGGTGTGAATCTAAAGGATTCCCTTGGGACAAGATAAAAATTCCTAAGATTCTATCCTTTCTTCAAGAAGGTTTGGAGAAAGGATTATCTGCAAGTTCTTTGAAAGGACAGATTTCTGCCTTGTCTGTGTTACTTCACAAAAGGCTGGCAGCTGTGCCAGATGTTCAAGCCTTTGTTCAGGCTCTGGTTAGAATCAAGCCTGTTTACAAACCTTTGACTCCTCCTTGGAGTCTCAATTTAGTTCTTTCAGTTCTTCAGGGGGTTCCGTTTGAACCCTTACATTCCGTTGATATTAAGTTATTATCTTGGAAAGTTTTGTTTTTGGTTGCAATTTCTTCTGCTAGAAGAGTTTCAGAATTATCTGCTCTGCAGTGTTCTCCTCCTTATCTGGTGTTCCATGCAGATAAGGTAGTTCTGCGTACTAAACCTGGTTTTCTTCCGAAAGTTGTTTCTAACAAAAACATTAACCAGGAGATAGTCGTGCCTTCTTTGTGTCCGAATCCAGTTTCAAAGAAGGAACGTTTGTTGCACAATTTGGATGTAGTTCGTGCTCTAAAATTCTATTTAGATGCTACAAAGGATTTTAGACAAACATCTTCCTTGTTTGTTGTTTATTCTGGTAAAAGGAGAGGTCAAAAAGCAACTTCTACCTCTCTCTCCTTTTGGCTTAAAAGCATCATCAGATTGACTTACGAGACTGCCGGACGGCAGCCTCCTGAAAGAATCACAGCTCATTCCACTAGGGCCGTGGCTTCCACATGGGCCTTCAAGAACGAGGCTTCTGTTGATCAGATATGTAAGGCAGCGACTTGGTCTTCACTGCACACTTTTACTAAATTTTACAAATTTGATACTTTTGCTTCTTCTGAGGCTATTTTTGGGAGAAAGGTTTTGCAAGCCGTGGTGCCTTCCATCTAGGTGACCTGATTTGCTCCCTCCCTTCATCCGTGTCCTAAAGCTTTGGTATTGGTTCCCACAAGTAAGGATGACGCCGTGGACCGGACACACCTATGTTGGAGAAAACAGAATTTATGTTTACCTGATAAATTACTTTCTCCAACGGTGTGTCGGGTCCACGGCCCGCCCTGGTTTTTTAATCAGGTCTGATAATTTATTTTCTTTAACTACAGTCACCACGGTATCATATGATTTCTCCTATGCAAATATTCCTCCTTTACGTCGGTCGAATGACTGGGGAAGGCGGAGCCTAGGAGGGATCATGTGACCAGCTTTGCTGGGCTCTTTGCCATTTCCTGTTGGGGAAGAGAATATCCCACAAGAAAGGATGACGCCGTGGACCGGACACACCGTTGGAGAAAGTAATTTATCAGGTAAACATAAATTCTGTTTTTCAGCAGGAATTGGCTGTCTTTATTTTATCCCTCCCTCTCTAGTGACTCTTGCGTGGAAAGATCCACATCTTGGGTAATCATTATCCCATACGTCACTAGCTCATGGACTCTTGCTAATTACATGAAAGAAAACATAATTTATGTAAGAACTTACCTGATAAATTCATTTCTTTCATATTAGCAAGAGTCCATGAGGCCCACCCTTTTTTGTGGTGGTTATGATTTTTGTATAAAGCACAATTATTCCAATTCCTTATTTTATATGCTTTCGCACTTTTTTATCACCCCACTTCTTGGCTATTCGTTAAACTGAATTGTGGGTGTGGTGAGGGGTGTATTTATAGGCATTTTGAGGTTTGGGAAACTTTGCCCCTCCTGGTAGGAATGTATATCCCATACGTCACTAGCTCATGGACTCTTGCTAATATGAAAGAAATGAATTTATCAGGTAAGTTCTTACATAAATTATGTTTTTTGGCTTTTACTACTTAAAGTGAAAGTCAATTCTAGCGTTGTACAAACGCTAGGATTGACTATTGAAACAAATTAAGAGGACTTTTATTCATGAAGTATAAGATACTTCATGTAGAAAGCTCCTTTATTTGTTTCAACCTGATTGCCGTTCTTAGCCGTGCGGTAAATCCGGATTGGCACCCATGGAAGCCGGATTTACGGCACGGCTATTGGCTAAGAGGTGAAAACGTCACCTCTTAGCAAAAAAATTTTTTGCCGTGGGCTGCTGTAGCAGCTAAGAATGGCCATCGGTTGAAACAAATAAAGGAGCTTTCTACATGAAGTATCTTATACTTCATGAATGAAAGTCCCCTTTATTTGTTTCAATAGTCAATCCTAGCATTTGTACAACGCTAGGATTGACTTTCACTTTAAACACCTCCTCACTTGGCTTTACTTTAAACTGAGCTGGGCGGAGTATTTATAGGCTTTTGAGGTTTGGGAAACTTTGGCTCCTCCTTGTAGGAATGTATATCCCATACATAACATTTTTGGTTCAGCACCCTGCGTAGTGCTTGCTGATTGGTGGCTATACTTAGCCACCAATCAGCAAGCACTACCCAGGTACTAAGCAAACATGGGATGGCTCCTAAACTTGCATTCCTGCTTTTCAAATATAGATAGCAAGATAACAAAGAGAAATAGATAATAGGAGTAATTTAGAAAGTTGTTTAAAATTGCATGCTCTTTCTAAAGCATGAAAGAGAAAACATTTGTGTTTCATATCCCTTTAATAGTATGAAGGTTTCAATACGGATTTTATTTTTTTTAACACTTATTTTTTTTTCCCTTTTAAACATTAGAAAGCGTCATAGAAATGAAAGCAGTCCTAGTCCTCGCCCATCTCCTAAACGCCGACGAGAACAGTCTGCTGATAGTGATATTTACAACAGTGGAGATGATAAAAGTAAGAATTTAAATCGTCCAATTGAAAGTTGCATGTTTTTATTGTCTGTCTGTTCAAATGGTATTCTTTTAATTGTAACTTCTGACCTTAGGGTATATTTAACTTTTCTTACTTGATCACATACCATGTTCTTCACTCCAAACAAATCCACGTTTGATCTAATTTTACACTTGCAGTTTAGTATGCTTTTAAATTAACATCTCTTTATTAAAATGATACTTTGACCTATTGTTTCCTTAAAGAGATATGAAACACAAATTTTCTTCCATGATTCATATATAACATACAATTTTAAATATCTTACCAATTTTCTTTTATTATTAAATGTACTTAATTGCTTTGGTATCCTTTGTTAAAAGGGCAACAATGTGCTACTGGGAGCTAGCTGAACACAGGTGAGCCAATGACATGAGGCATACTTGAGCAACCACCAATCGGCAGCTAGCTCCCAGTAGTGTATTGCTGCTCCCTTAGCCTACCTAGGTATGCTTTTCAACACAGGATGCCAAATCAAATTAGAAACTAGAAGTGAAAGTTGTTTAAAATTGCATGCTCTATCTATATAATGAACATTTAATTTTGTCTGTCCCTTTTAAATGCTAGCCTGAGAATAATATGCAGACTTTTTTTTTTTTTTTTAATATATATATATTAGTTTGAATGCTAATGACGTAAGTGTAAAGTTTTAGAGTCTTTGGTGTCATAATGTTGTAAATCAAATTTCCCAAGATTTTAAACACATGTTCTCATTATCAGCTCATTTATGGGTGTCCTTTAACCCTTTGAGTGCTAATGACGGCTCTGAGCCGTCACAGAGTTTCCCACTCTAATGCTAATGACAGCTCAGAGCCGTCACTCGCACTCTCCCACCTTGAGGGAGATCTGGGGGCTCCCACCCGCTCCTACCCCGGCGATCGTGCCTGTAGAGTGACAGGCATCGCCGGGGCATCACGCTTTGCGCAGTGATGTCACTGCGCAACTTTATTAACAATTTGTCAATACAAAGTATAGGAAAGGGGGCATGCTGCTTAGAAGCCTGTATCTCAAATAAAGATACCAAGAGAATAAAGAAAATTTGATCATAGGAGTAAATTAGAAAGTTGCTTAAAATTGCATGGTCTTTCTGGATCACAAAAGAAAAAAATTGGGTTCAGTGTCCCTTTAATGGCTTCAGCAGTGGAGATAAATCACAATCTCACATGGTTTAATGTCTCTTTAATTTTATTCTTGGCTTAAATGGATATTAAACCATTAAAGTCTGGAATATAAAATCTTTAATTAGGTGTAATTAAAAATATATTGAAATATACTTTATTTCTTTTGTGAGGGTGGTGAGAGTCCACAATCCATTACTCCTGGGAATTACTCTTCCCTGCTACTAGGAGGAGGCAAAGATTCCCAAACCCCAAGAGCTCTACAAAACTCTTCCCACCTCACTGGCACCCTTTGCCTCCTGAGGAGGTTGTGTGCATTTGATTCTTCAGTGAGAGGGGTTCTCAGGCCCACACCCACAATTCAGTTTTACAAACTTTGCCTCCTATGGAGGTGGTGAAGTAAGTTTGTGCTAAGATTTCTATGTTGATTTGCGCTTCTCAGCATTTTGAAGGCCGATTCCTCTCAGAGTACAGTGAATGTCAGAGGGATGTGAAGGGAGTATCACCTATTGAATGCAATGGTTTTCCTCACGGGAGATCTATTTCATAGGTCTTAGAGATTCATCTCCTACCTCCCTTTTCAGATTGACGATATACTCTCATATTCCATTACCTCTACTGATAACCATTTCAGTACTGGTTTGGCTAACTGCTATATGTGGATTGGGTGTCTTTTGGTAAGTATGTTTTCATTACTTAAGACACTCTCAGCTATGGTTTGGCACTTTATGTATTTATATAAAGTTGTAAATATATGTATTGTACTTAAGGTGGCCCTCGTTTTACTACGGTTCAATTTACACCGTTTCAGAATAACAACATTTTTTTCCAGTCATGTGACTGCTATTGAAAAGCATTGAGAAGCAGTGCATTTATTAAATTAGCAAGAAGGTGGAGCTGTCTGCTTGTGTTGCAGCAAAGCCAAGCAAGCTGAAATTAATCAGTTTAACCAGACCTGAGCTATCGAGCAGATTTCAAAGGAACAAGATCTTCCTGTCTATAACTCAGTCCAGATTGGAATGCATAGAAAGAACTGTTTGCAGAAAAATGCAAGTGAAGTCTGTGTTGTGTGATTATTTTATTAGGTTTATAATGCTGTTTAGCAAATGTTTTTGTTCATTTAACTTAGTTTAATTATATATTCTGTGTTGTGTGGTTATTTTATTAGGTTTATAATGCTGTTTAGCATTTAAAGTCTTCATTTCAAAGCTTTAAAAATAATGTATTAGATGTTACTTATGACAATTTTGAGAGGGACCTGGAAGCTGTCTCCCTCACTTCCCATTGATTTACATTATAAACTGGGTTTCAATTTACGACTGTTTCGATTTACAACCATTCCTTCTGGAACCTAACCCCGGCGTAAACTGAGGGCTACCTGTATTTGCCTTATTCAGGTTTTCAGTATATTTCCTTTAGCAGATTGTCCGTTTCATATCTGGGAAATGCATTTTTTAGGAAAAAATTATTTCTTACCTGGGGTATAGTCTTTTTTTCAATTGACTGTCATTTTAAATTCACGGGCAGAATTAGGCTCGCGAGGGCGCAAAATGCCAAAGTATATTGCGTCATTTTTGGTGCAAAGTTACGTTCAATGACGCAAATTCGTCACTTCCAGCATCTTAGTTGATGCCGAGTCCTTTCACAAGGTTGCGTCTTCAGTGACTCGAGTGTGTCTTTTTTTTTTTCTGTTTGTGTTGTGCGTCATACTTGGTGCCAAATATTTTCATTATTTTAAACCCCATTCCTATATGCCTCTTGCCTTTTTTCTATATCAGAGGGCTATGCTGTTTGCATTTTTCTTTTGTAAGATGTACCGAGTCCACGGATTCATCCTAACTTGAGGGATATTGTCCTTCCTGACAGGAAGTAGCAAAGAGAGCACCACAGCAGATCTGTCTATATAGCTCCCCCCTTAAAGGGCCATTAAACCCAAAATCTTTCTTTCATGATTCAGATAGAGAATACAAATTTAAACATTACAATTTACTTCTATTATTTATTTTTCTTCATTTTTTAGATATCCTTAGTTGAAGAAAAAGCAGTGCACATGGGTGAGCCAATCACACGAGGCTTCTATGTGCAGCAACCAATTAGCAGCTACTGAGCATATCTAGATATGCTTTTCCGCAAAGAATATCAAGAGAATAAAACAAATTAGATAATAAAAGTAAATTAGAAAGATGTTTATAATTGCATTCTCTTTCTAAATCATGAAAGAAAAAATGTGGGTTTCATGTCCCTTTAACTCCACCCCCGTCATTCTCTTTGCTGGCTCTAAGCAGGAAGGGTAAAGAGAAGAGGTGTTAAACTTTTAGTTTTATTTTATCTTCAATCAAGTGTTTGTTATTTTTAAATGGTACCGGTGTTGTACTATTTACTCTCAGACAGGACATAGATGAAGATTTCTGCCTAGAGGATGATGATCTTAGCATTTGTAACTAAGGTCCACTGCTGTTCCCACAGAAGCTGAGGAGTACAGGAAAACTTCAGTGTGAGGAACGGTTTCTTGCTATACAGCAATGAGGTATGTTCAGTCATATTTTCTGCAGAGACTGTGTTAACTCAGAAAGGCTGACAGTGTCCCCATTAGGTGAAGGGTAAGCAGTAATCCTAGTGTTATCAGAGGTTTTTACTAGCTTACATAAAGGGTTAATTTTTTGTTGACATTTAAGAATATTATTATCTTACAGCGCTGCGTGTGGTGACCTCTAGCTCCTGTCTGTAGTGGGCCCCCCAAGCACCCACTAGGTGAATAGGAAATGAAAGAATAGATAGATAGGAGCGCCACAAATAGGCAAGGTCTTATATGATTTTTATTTGTAGGTCTAATGCTAGACCATGGGTTAGAATAGCATATATTAGATGTATAAAAAGGTCTTTGTATAAAATTATGTAGCACAGGGATAGGCTTAGATGTTTGATATAAAATGTTAAAAAAATTAATAACAATTTGCACAAAATATCATATAATTAGAAACAATTAAGTACAATTTGCACAAAATATCATATAATTAGAAACAATTAAGTACATGGATCCATGTTGACAAAATCCTATTTTGTATAGGTATGTCCTAAAATAGTCTAAAACAAATTTGACTGTGTGAATGTTAATTTATGTATGAGTCTCACATTATAATGGTGTGGTCGCTCTGATAAGTGACCTCTCTAATGTAGTTTACACAAAAGTTATGTGATAAAAACACAAGGACAACAATACAATGTCATATAAGGATGAAAACAATAATTGGTATAATGAACAAAGATGTGAACGTTTTGATCAAAAATATTAAAAAACCGGTCTCCAAAAAATGAGATCTACAAAAGCAGTTGAAACAAACGTGAATATAAATACAAATAAAAAATGTGATCCACAAAACCATATGTGTATGTATATATATATATATATATATATATATATATATATATATATATATATACTCAGTCCAAAGTTCTGAAAACAAATCGCAAAAATTGTAAAAAATGTTGAAAGAATGCTGAAAAAAATCTTTTGTGAGCAACTAGTGTGTACACAAACTAGTAAACGTGATTATGAAATCGTTTTGGAGGTGTGAAAGTTCCTGGAATTTACTCAATTTGGTGGAATGTTCCTTTATTTGTAATCCTAAAAAATGTTTGAATATCAAATATAAAATTGTGTAAAAGTGTGAGAAAAAATGTGACCAATGTATGGAAAAAATAAAAATAAAGATAAAAATAAAAATAAAAATGATAAGAAAAAAATGAAAATAGAAATACTCTGGGAATTCCTCAAGACCTGTAAATAAAAAATACTGACATAGTGTAATACTGTTTAGGTATTTTAAAATTGATAGGAATAAAACACCATATATCTGTCAACGCGTTTCGGCCTGCCAAGGAGGCCTTTTTCAAGACTAATTGGCACTCAGTTTGTTATGAGAATTTAGGACAAACGTTTTTGTGTCTGGGAGTAACGTTTTCTGTTTTATGGGACATTTGCTTGATGGTTCTTTGGGGTGTTTATAACCCACTTGGCTTTCAGGCAGGGTTTGTTAGTTTTGTGTAGGCCCCAGCAACATCGAATGAGGTGGGCGGGGCCTACATTTACAAGCAGCAAACAACTTCTCCTGAGCTCCTGTTAGTCTTCTGAGGGACTAATTGAAGCTGTAAACCCCATATTATCGCTTCCTAAGGGCAGGTAGGGCCACAGCAGAGCTGTGGCAAGGTGCTTTAGGTGGTTTTTCATTTGGGGGTCTATTGCTTTTTTACTTGTGGTGCAATCCTTCTAAAGCTTAGTGGGTACACTGTTAAAATTTCGGAATTTTTGAAGCAATTTTAACCTGTTTTGCAGTTTGTGTATGCCTTTTTTTCTCTTAAAGGTACAGTACCGTTTTTGCAAATTGTGTTTTTTTCATTAAATAAAGTGTTTTCCAAGCTTGCTTGCTTCATTACTAGCCTGTTAAATATGTCTGACACTGAGGAAACTCATTGTTCAATTTGTTTAGAAGCCATTGTGGTAACCCCTCTAAGAATGTGTCCCAATTGTACTGATATGTCTATAAATTGCAAACAGCATATTTTGACTTATAAGAATTTGGCATTAAATGATTCTCAGACAGAAGGAAATCCGGTTTCGCCATCTAGTTCTCCCCAAGTGTCACAACCAGTTACGCCCGCACAAGCGACGCCAAGTACTTCTAGTGCGTCTAATTCTTTCACCTTGCAAGATATGGCTTCAGTTATGAATACTACCCTCACAGAGGTTTTATCTAAACTGCCAGGGTTGCAAGGGAAGCGCAGTAGCTCTGGGTTAAGAACAAATGCTGAGCCTTCTGACGCTTTAGAAGCCGTATCCGATATTCCCTCACAATGTTCTGAGGTAGGGATGAGGGATTTGCTGTCTGAGGGAGAGATTTCTGATTCAGGAAAGATGTTCCCTCAGACAGATTCAGATCTGACGGCATTTAAATTTAAGCTAGAGCACCTCCGTTTATTGCTCAGGGAGGTTTTAGCTACTCTGGATGATTGTGACCCTATTGTCGTTCCAGAGAAATTGTGTAAAATGGACAAATATTTAGAGGTTCCTGTTTACACTGATGTTTTTCCGGTCCCTAAGAGGATTTCGGACATTGTTACTAAGGAGTGGGATAGACCAGGAATTCCGTTCGCTCCCCCTCCTGTTTTTAAGAAAATGTTCCCCATTTCTGACACCATAAAGGACTCATGGCAGACGGTCCCTAAGGTGGTGGGAGCTATTTCTACTCTGGCTAAGCGTACAACTATACCTATTGAAGACAGTTGTTCATCAGGGTTTTCTTCCTCAACCTATAGCGTGCATTGTTCCGGTAACCACTGCAGCTGCTTTTTGGTTTGAGGCTTTCGAAGAGGATCTTCAGATGGAGACCCCACTAGATGATATTTTAGACAGAATTAAGGCCCTTAAGTTGGCTAATTCTTTTATTACAGACGCCGCTTTTCATCTTGCTAAGTTAGCGGCAAAGAATTCAGGTTTTGCCATTTTAGCGCGAAGAGCGTTATGGCTTAAGTCCTGGTCAGCTGATGTGTCATCTAAATCTAAGCTTTTGACAATCCCTTTCAAAGGTAAGACCCTATTTGGGCCTGCACTGAAAGAGATCATTTCAGACATCACTGGAGGGGAAGGGTCATGCCCTCCCTCAAGATAAGTCAAATAAGACGAGGACCAAACAAAATAATTTTCGTTCCTTTCGAAACTTCAAGGGTGGTCCCGCTTCCTCTTCCTGCTGCAAAGCAAGAGGGGAACTTTGCTCAATCCAAGCCAACCTGGAGACCTAACCAGGCTTGGAACAAGGGTAAACAGGCCAAAAAGCCTGCTGCTGCCATTAAGACAGCATGAAGAGGTAGCCCCCGATCCGGGACCGGATCAAGTAGGGGGCAGACTTTCTCTCTTTGCTCAGGCCTGGGCAAGAGACGTTCAGGACTCCTGGGCCATATAAATTGTAACCCAGGGGTATCTCCTAGATTTCAAAGATTCTCCTTCAAGGGGGAGGTTCCATCTTTCTCAATTGTCTGTAAACCAGACAAAAAGAGAGGCGTTCTTACGCTGTGTAGAAGACCTTTTTACCATGGGTGTGATCTGCCCAGTTCCGAAAACAGAACAGAGGCAAGGTTTCTATTCCAATCTGTTTGTGGTTCCCAAAAAAAGAGGGAACCTTCAGACCAATTCTAGATCTCAAGATCCTAAACCAATTCCTAAGAGTTCCATCCTTCAAGATGGAGACCATTCGGACTATTTTACCAATGATCCAGGAGGGTCAATATATGACTACCGTGGATCTTAAGGATGCGTATCTACACATTCCTATCCACAAAGATCATCACCAGTTCCTCAGGTTTGCCTTTCTGGACAGGCATTACCAATTTGTGGCTCTTCCCTTCGGGTTGGCCACGGCGCCAAGAATCTTCACAAAGGTGCTAGGGTCCCTTCTGGCGGTCCTAAGGCCGAGGGGCATAGCAGTGGCGCCTTATCTAGACGACATCTTAATTCAACTTGCCAAGTCTCACACGGACTTAGTGTTGGCCTTTCTAAGATCTCATAGGTGGAAGGTGAACGTGAAAAAGAGTTCTCTTATTCCTCTCACAAGAGTTCCATTCCTGGGAACTCTGATAGATTCGGTGGACATGAAGATTTTTCTGACGGAGGTCAGGAAGTCTTAGATTATAACCACCTGCCGAGCTCTTCATTCCATTCCTCGGCCGTCAGTGGCTCAGTGTATGGAGGTAATCGGACTTATGGTAGCGGCAATGGACATAGTTCCGTTTGCTCGCTTGCATCTCAGACCACTGCAACTATGTATGCTCAAACAGTGGAATGGGGATTATGCAGATTTATCTCCTCAGATAAATCTGGATCAAGAGACCAGAGACTCTCTTCTTTGGTGGTTGTCACAGGATCACCTGTCCAGGGGAATGTGTTTCCGCAGGCCAGCATGGGTTATAGTGATGACAGAGGCCAGCCTGGAATTCCCTGAAAGCGCAGGGTTTGTGGGCTCAGGAGGAGGCCCTCCTCCCGATAAATATTCTGGAATTAAGAGCGATATTCAATGCTCTTCAGGCGTGGCCTCAGCTGTCTTCGGCCGGTTTCATCAGGTTTCAGTCGGACAACATCACGACTGTAGCTTATATCAATCATCAGGGGGGAACAAGGAGTTCCTTGGCGATGATAGAAGTTTCCAGGATAATCCGATGGGCAGAGACTCACTCTTGCCATCTATCAGCGATCTATATCCCAGGAGTAGAGAACTGGGAGGCAGATTTTCTAAGTCGTCAGACTTTTCATCCGGGGGAGTGGGAGCTCCATCCGGAGGTGTTTGCTCAACTGGTTCAGCTATGGGGCACACCAGAATTGGATCTGATGGAGTCTCGTCAGAACGCCAAGCTTCCTTGTTACGGATCCAGGTCCAGGGATCCCCAGGCAGTACTGATAGATGCTCTAGCAGTACCCTCGTCGTTCAACCTGGCTTACGTATTTCCACCTTTCCCCCTCCTTCCGCGTCTGATTGCCAGAATCAAACAGGAGAGGGCTTCTGTGATTTTGATGGCACCTGCGTGGCCACGCAGGACTTGGTATGCAGACCTGGTGGACATGTCATCTCTGCCACTGCAACGGGACTTTCTGATTCAAGGTCCGTTCAAGCATCCAAATCTAATTTCTCTGCAACTGACTGCTTGGAGATTGAACGCTTGATTTGATCAAAGCGGGGTTTCTCTGAGTCGGTCATAGATACCTTGATTCAGGCTCGAAAGCCTGTCACCAGGAAAATCTATCATAAGATATGGCGTAAATATCTTTTTTGGTGCAAATCCAAAGGCTACTCATGGAGTAAGATCAGGATTCCTAGGATTTTGGCCTTTCTTCAAGAAGGATTGGAGAAAGGATTGTCGGCTAGATATCTGCTTTGTCTATCCTATTACACAAGCGTCTGGCTGATGTCCCAGACGTTCGGGCTTTTTGTCAGGCTTTAGTTAGAATCAAGCCTGTGTTTAAACCTGTTGTTCCGCCATGGAGTCTAAATTTAGTTCTTAATGTTCTTCAAGGGATTCCGTTTGAACCCATGCATTCCATAGATATTAAGCTTCTATCTTGGAAAGTTCTGTTTTTAGTTGCTATCTCTTCAGCTCGAAGAGTTTCTGAGCTATCTGCATTACAATGCGACTCGCCTTATCGTGTTTTCCATGCTGATAAGGTGGTTTTGCGTACCAATCCTGGGTTCCTCCCTAAGGTTGTTTCTAACAGGAATATCAATCAGGAAATTGTTGTTCCTTCTCTGTGTCCTAATCCTCCTCCTAAGAAGGAACGTCTGTTGCACAACTTGGACGTGGTTCGTGCCTTGAAGTTTTATTTGCAGGCAACCAAAGATTTTCGCCAATCTTCTTCTTTGTTTGTTGTCTATGCTGGAAAGCGTAGAGGTCAAAAGGCTACGGCTACCTCTCTTTCCTTTTGGCTGAAAAGCATCATCCGTTTGGCTTATGAGACTGCTGGACAGCAGCCTCCTGAAAGAATTTTAGCTCACTCCACTAGAGCGGTGGCTTCCACATGGGCTTTTAAAAATGATGCTTCTGTTGAACAGATTTGTAAAGCTGCGACTTGGTCTTCGCTTCATACCTTTTCCAAATTTTACAAATTTGATACTTTTGCTTCTCCGGAGGCTATTTTTGGGAGAAAGGTTTTGCAAGCAGTGGTGCCTTCCGTTTAGGTTCCTGTCTTGTCCCTCCCTTCATCCGTGTCCTAAAGCTTTGTTATTGGTATCCCACAAGTTAGGATGAATCCGTGGACTCGGTACATCTTGCAAAAGAAAACAACATTTATGCTTACTTGATATATTTCTTTCTTTTGCGATGTACCAAGTCCAAGGCCTGCCCTGTCTATTCAAGACAGATAGAATTTTTTTATGTAAACTTCGGTCACCTCTGCACCTTATAGTTTCTCCTTTTCTTCCTTGGCCTTCGGTCGAATGACTGGGGGGTGGAGTTAAGGGGGGAGCTATATAGACAGCTCTGCTCTGGTACTCTCTTTGCTACTTCCTGTCAGGAAGGACAATATCCCACAAGTTAGGATGAATCCGTGGACTCAGTACATCGCAAAAGAGAGAAATTTTTTCAGGTAAGCATAAATTTTGTTTTTTCCCATTACTGAAACTGCCATATAAGGAAATTGATCATTTTGCTTTATATGTTTTTTTCTCTTACATTTGCAAGATGTCTCAATCTGATCCTGTCTCAGAAATCACTCTTGGAACCCTGCTTCCTGATAACAGGTCTACCAAAGCTAAGTGCATTTGTTGTAAACTTTTGGAGGTTATATCTCCAGCTGTGGTTTGTAATAGTTGCCATGATAAACTTTTACATGCAGATGTGTCCATCAGTAATAGTACATTGCCTGTTGCTGCTACTTCAACATCTAATGTACAAGATATACCTGTGAATTTAAAATAATTTATTGCTGATTCTATTCAGAAGGCTTTGTCTGCCATTCCGCCTTCTAATAAACGTAAAAGGTCTTTTAAAACTTCTCATAAGGTTGATGAAATTTCAAATGACCGACAATATACTGAATTATCCTCCTCTGATGAGAATCTATCTGATTCAGAAGATCCTTCCTCAGATATTGACACTGACAAATGACTTATTTATTTAAAATGGAGTATATTTGTTCTTTGTTAAAAGTGTTGATTACATTGGATATGGAGGAAACTAGTCCTCTTGATATTAAAACTAGTCAATTCTGTTTATAAACCTCCTGTGGTTACTCCAGAGGTTTTTCCAGTTCCTGATGCTATTTCTGATATGATTTCTAAGGAATGGAAAAGGCCTGATGCTTATTTTATTCCTTTTTCAAGGTTTAAAAAAATTGTATCCTTTGCCAGCAGTTACATTGGAGTTTTGGGGAAAGATCCCCAAAGTTGATGGGGCTATCTCTACTCTTGCTAAAAGTACTACTATTCCTATGGAAGAGAGTACTTCTTTTAAAGATCCTTTAGATCGGAAACTTGAATCTTATCTAAGGAAGCCTAAATATATTCGTCATCTTCTCAGGCCTGCAATTTCTTTGGCTGATTTTGCAGCTGCATCAACTTTTTGGTTGGAAAATTTAGCGCAACAAGAATTGTATTCTGATTTGTCTAGCATTATTTGCTTGCTTCAACATGCTAATAATTTTATTTGTGATGCCATTTTTGATATCAAAATTGATGTTAAATCTATGTCTTTAGTATTGTCTCTCAGGGGTTCCGAATAGGATTCAGAGTAAGACCTCCTATGAGACAATATTTTCTCTCACGCATCCCAGCAAATCCAGTAAAGGTTCAGGCTTTCATGAAGTGTGTTTCAGACCTGGAGTTTTCAGGGGTAATCATGCCAGTTCCTTTTCAGGAACAGGGTCTGGGTTTTTATTCAAATCTATTTATTGTCCCAAAGAAAGAAAATTCATTCAGGCAAGTTCTGGATCCGAAAATTTTGATTTGTTTTGTAAGACTGCCAACTTTCAAAATGGTGACTATAAGGACTATTCTGCCTTTTGTTCAGCAAGGGCATTATATGTCCACAATAGACTTACAGGATGCATATCTTCATATTCCGATTCATCCAGATCATTATCAGTTTCTGAGATTCTCTTTTCTAGACAAGCATTACCAATTTGTCGCTCTTCCATTTGGCCTAGCGACAGCTCCAAGAATCTTTTCAAAGGTGCCCTACTCTCTCTAATCAGAGAATGGGGTATTGTGGTGTTTCCTTATTTTGACGTTATATTGGTACTAGCTCAGTCTTTACATTTTGCAGAATCTCACACAAATCAACTAGTGTTGTTTCTCCAACATAGGTGTGTCCGGTCCACGGCGTCATCCTTACTTGTGGGATATTCTCTTCCCCAACAGGAAATGGCAAAGAGCCCAGCAAAGCTGGTCACATGATCCCTCCTAGGCTCCGCCTTCCCCAGTCATTCTCTTTGCCGTTGCACAGGCAACATCTCCACGGAGATGGCTCAGAGTTTTTTGGTGTTTAAATGTAGTTTTTATTCTTCAATCAAGAGTTTGTTATTTTAAAATAGTGCTGGTATGTACTATTTACTCTGAAACAGGAAAGAGATGAAGATTTCGGTTTGTAAGAGGAAAATGATTTTAGCAACCGTTACTAAAATCGATGGCTGTTTCCACACAGGACTGTTGAGAGGAATTAACTTCAGTTGGGGGAAACAGTGAGCAGACTTTGGCTGCTTGAGGTATGACACATTTCTAACAAGACTTGGTAATGCTGGAAGCTGTCATTTTCCCTATGGGATCCGGTAAGCCATTTTCTTAATTTTCAATATAAGAATACAAGGGCTTCACAAGGGCTTTAAAGACTGGTAGACATTTTTCTGGGCCAAAACGATTACTATATAAGCATGTTTAATGGTTTATAACTTAGGAGAGTTATTTTAATCTTGGCAAATTGTTAAAAAAACGGACAGGCACTGTATTGGACACCTTTTTCACTGGGGGCCTTTTCTAGTCATAGGCAGAGCCTCATTTTCGCTCCACTAATGCACAGTTGTTTTTGAGAAGCAAGGCATGCAGATGCATGTGTGAGGAGCTCAGATCCACTGAAAAAGCTTATTGAAGGCGTCATTTGGTATCGTATTCCCCTCTGGGCTTGGTTGGGTCTCAGCAAAGCAGATACCAGGGACTGTATAGGGGTTAAATGTAAAAACGGCTCCGGTTCCGTTATTTTAAGAGTTAAAGCTTTCAAATTTGGTGTGCAATACTTTTAAGGCTTTATGACACTGTGGTGAAATTTTGGTGAATTTTGAACATTTCCTTCATACTTTTGCGTATATTCAGTAAAAAAGTGTGTTCAGTTTAAAATTTAAAGAGACAGTAACGGTTTTATTTTAAAACGTTTTTTGTGCTTTGTTACCAAGTTTATGCCTATTAACATGTCTGAACTATCAGATAGACGATGTTCTGTATGTTCGGAAGCCAAGGTTCCTATCCATTTAAATATATGTGATAAATGTGACAAACAAAGTAGGGACAATGATACCACTGATAATAATGTTGCCCAAAACGATTCCTTAAGTGAGGGGAGTAAGCATGGTACTGCATCATCCCCTTCTATGTCTACACCAGTCTTGCCCACTCAGGAGGCCCCTAGTACATCTAGTGCGCCAATCCTCCTTACTATGCAACAATTAACGGCTGTAATGGATAATTCTATTAAAAACATTTTAGCCAAAATGCCCACTTATCAGCGAAAGCGCGACTGCTCTGTTTTAGATACTGAAGAGCATGAGGACGCTGATGATAATGGTTCTGACATGCCCTTACACCAGTCTGAAGGGGCTAGGGAGGTTTTGTCTGAGGGAGAAATTTCAGATTCAGGAAAAATTTCTCAACAAGCTGAACCTGATGTTATTACATTTAAATTTAAATTGGAACATCTCCGCGCTCTGCTTAAGGAGGTGTTATCTACTCTGGATGATTGTGACAATTTGGTCATTCCAGAGAAATTATGTAAAATGGACAGGTTCCTAGAGGTCCCGGTGCCCCCCGAAGCTTTTCCTATACCCAAGCGGGTGGCGGACATTGTAAATAAAGAATGGGAAAGGCCCGGCATACCTTTTGTCCCTCCCCCTATATTTAAGAAATTATTTCCTATGGTCGACCCCAGGAAGGACTTATGGCAGACAGTCCCCAAGGTCGAGGGGGCGGTTTCTACTCTAAACAAACGCACCACTATCCCTATAGAAGATAGTTGTGCTTTTAAAGATCCTATGGACAAAAAATTAGAGGGTTTGCTTAAAAAGATGTTTGTTCAGCAAGGTTACCTTCTACAACCAATTTCATGCATTGTTCCTGTCACTACAGCAGCGTGTTTCTGGTTCGAGGAACTAGAAAAGTCGCTCAATCAAGCATCCTCTTATGAGGAGGTTATGGGCAGAGTTCAAGCACTTAAGTTGGCTAACTCTTTTACCTTAGACGCCACTTTGCAATTAGCTAGATTAGCGGCGAAAAATTCAGGGTTTGCTATTGTGGCGCGCAGAGCGCTTTGGCTAAAGTCTTGGTCAGCGGATGCGTCCTCCAAGAACAAATTGCTTAACATACCTTTCTTTCATGTAATTAACAAGAGTCCATGAGCTAGTGACGTATGGGATATACATTCCTACCAGGAGGGGCAAAGTTTCCCAAACCTTAAAATGCCTATAAATACACCCCTCACCACACCCACAAATCAGTTTTTACAAACTTTGCCTCCAAGGGAGGTGGTGAAGTAAGTTTGTGCTAGATTCTACGTTGATATGCGCTCCGCAGCAAGTTGGAGCCCGGTTTTCCTCTCAGCGTGCAGTGAATGTCAGAGGGATGTGAGGAGAGTATTGCCTATTGAATGCAGTGATCTCCTTCTACGGGGTCTATTTCATAAGGTTCTCTGTTATCGGTCGTAGAGATT
>NC_069501.1:958795490-958853870 GCF_027579735.1 Bombina bombina | reverse complement strand
TTCCTGGTTTTTTAATCAGGTCTGATGATTTATTTTCTCTAACTACAGTCACCACGGTATCATATGATTTCTCCTATGCAAATATTCCTCCTTTACGTCGGTCGAATGACTGGGGAAGGCGGAGCCTAGGAGGGATCATGTGACCAGCTTTGCTGGGCTCTTTGCCATTTCCTGTTGGGGAAGAGAATATCCCACAAGTAAGGATGACGCCGTGGACCGGACACACCGTTGGAGAAAGTAATTTATCAGGTAAACATAAATTCTGTTTTCTTCGAAAACATGGTTGGAGGATCAATTTACCAAAAAGTTTTTTGATTCCTCAGACAAGTGTCACCTTTTTCGGTTTTCAGATAGATTCAGTGTCCATGACTCTGTCTCTAACAGACGAGACGTTTAAAATTGGTTGCAGCCTGTTGGAACCTTAAGTCTGTCATTCCCTTCAGTAGCTATGTGCATGGAAGTTTTAGGTCTCATGACTGCAGCATCGGACACAATCCCCTTTGCTCGTTTTCATATGGGACCTCTCCAGCTTTGTATGCTGAACCAATGGTGCAGGGATTATACAAGGATATCACAATTAATATCCTTAAATCCCAATGTTCGACTATCTCTGACTTGGTGGTTAGATCACCATCGTATTGTTCTAGGGGCCTCTTATAGTTTGTCCAACCTGGACTGTGATCACAACAGATGCAAGTCTTTCAGGTTGGGGAGCTGTTTGGGGATCTCTGACAGCACAAGGGGTTTGGAAATCTCAAGAGGCGAGATTACCAATCAATATATTAGAACTCCGTGTGATTCTCAGGGCTCTTCAGTTTTGGCCTCTGTTGAAGAGAGAACAGTTCATTTGTTTTCAGACAGACAATATCACAACTGTGGCATATGTCAATCATCAGGGTGGGACTCACAGTCCTCAAGCTATGAAAAAAGTATCTTGGATACTTGTTTGGGCGGAATCCAGCTCCTGTCTAAATTATGCGGTTCATATCCCTGGTATAGACAATTGGGAAGCGGATTTTCTCAGTCGTCAGACTTTACATCTGGGAGAGTGGTCTCTCAACCCAGATGTGTTTTCTCAACTTGTTCAGATGTGGGGTCTTCCAGAAATAGATCTGATGGCATCTCATCTAAACAAGAAACTTCCCAGGTACCTGTCCAGGGATCCTCAGGCGGAAGCAGTTGATGCGTTCACAATTCCTTGTTGTTATCAAACTGCTTATATTTTCCCCCCTTTAGTTCTTCTTCCAAGAGTGATCTCCAAAATCATCATGGAGCAATCGTTTGTGCTGCTGGTGGCTCCAGCATGGCCTCACAGATTTTGGTATGCGGATCTTGTTCAAATGTCCAGTTGCCAACCTTGGCCACTTCCATTAAGGCCGGACCTTCTATCTCAAGGTCCGTTTTTCCATCAGGATCTCAAATCATTAAATTTGAAGGTGTGGAAATTGAACGTTTAGTGATTAGTCATAGAGATTTTTCTGACTCTGTGATTAATACTATGTTGCAGGCTCGTAAATCTGTTTCTAGAAAGATTTATTATCGAGTTTGGAAGACAAGACTTACATTTCATGGTGTTCCCCTCATAAATTCTCTTAGCATTCTTTTAGAATTCCTAGAATTTTACAGTTTCTTCAGGATGGTTTGGATAAAGGTTTGTCTGCAAGTTCCTTGAAAGGACAAATCTCTGCTCTTTCTGTTTTATTTCACAGAAAGATTGCTAAACTTCCTGATATTTATTGTTTTGTGCAGGCTTTGGTTCGTATCAAGCCTGTCATTAAATCAATCTCTCCTCCTTTGAGTCTTAATTTGGTTTTGAAGGCTTTACAGGCTCCTCCATTTTGAGCCTATGCATTCTTTGGACATTAAAATACTTTCTTGGAAATTGTTTTCTTTTGGCCATCTCTTCTGCTAGAAGAGTTTCTGAATCATCCGCTCTCTCTTGTGAATCTTCTTTTCTTATTTTTCATCCGGATAAGGCAGTTTTGCGGACTTCATTTAAATTCTTACCTAAGGTTGTGAATTCTAACAAAATTAATAGAAAAATTGTTGTCCCTTCCTTGTATCCTAATCCTAAGAATTCTTTGGAGAGATCTTTACATTCTTTGGATGTGGTTAGAGCTCTGAAATATTATGTTGAAGCTACTAAAGATTTCAGGAAGACTGCTAGTCTATTTGTTATCTTTTCTGGTTCCCGGAAAGGTCAGAAGGCTTCTGCCGTTTCCTTGGCTTCGTAGATAAAGCTTTTGATTCATCAAGCTTATTTGGAGTCGGGTCAAGCCCTGCCTCAGAGAATTACAGCTCATTCTACTAGATCAGTCTCTACTTCCTGGGCTTTTAGAATGAAGCTTCAGTTGATCAGATTTGCAAAGCTGCAACTTGGTCTTCTTGGCATACATTTACTAAATTCTACCATTTTGATGCATTTTCTTCTTCGGAAGCAGTTTTTGGTAGAAAAGTTCAGGCAGCTGTTTCCGTTTGATTCTTCTGCTTCTGATTTCAGTTTTTTCTTTTATGAGAATAAACTTATATTTTGGGTTGTGGATTAATTTTTTTCTAGCGGAAATGGCTGTTTTTATTTTTATTTCCCTCTCTAGTGACTGTTGCGTGGAGTTCCACATCTTGGGTATTGCTATCCCATATGTCACTAGCTCATGGACTCTTGCCAATTACATGAAAGAAAACATAATTTATGTAAGAACTTACCTGATAAATTCATTTCTTTCATATTGGCAAGAGTCCATGAGGCCCACTCTTTTTTATGGTGGTTATGATTTTTTTGTATAAAGCACAATTATTTCTAAATTCCTTTGTTGATGCTTTATACTCTTTTTTTTTTTTTTTTTTTTCTTTATCACCCCACTACTTGACTATTCGTTAAACTGAATTGTGGGTGTGGTGAGGGGTGTATTTATAGGCATTTTGAGGTTTGGGAAACTTTGCCCCTCCTGGTAGGATTGTATATCCCATACGTCACTAGCTCATGGATTGCAAATATGAAAGAAATTACTTTATCAGTTAAGTTCTTGCATAAATTATGTTTTCTTTGTCTTTTTGGTTGACACTTCTGATCCATATTTTTTTTTATTTTGTTTGTTTTTTTTTGGAGGCAGGTCAGCCTCCACCTTAACGGATTACTGCATATTCTACTAGATCAGTTGCCTTTTCTTGGCCTTTTATGAATGAGGCTTCAGCTGTCCAACTTTGCAAGGCAGCTACTTGGTCTTTGTATACTTTTACTAAATTCTACCATTTTGATGTTTTTGCTTCTGAGGTGACCTTTAGTAGGAATCCCTTCAGGCATCTGTCTCGGGATAATTTTTTGCCTGTTGGTAATTTTTTCATTGTATGGTTTTGCTTTTTTGGGTTCTTTTGGGGTTGTGGATTTCATTTTCCAGTGAAAAAATGTTTCTTATTCCCACCCTTTTTTTTCATTTTTTAACAGCTTGGGTATTAGTTCCCAGGGGTAATAGATTGTGGACTCTCACCATCTCTATGAAAGAAAGCATAATTTATGATTAGCTGATAATTCTCTTTAGTTGCATGAACATTTAATTCTAAATTGTTTGCTTCAATCCATGTTGCCAGCCTGTCTACGTTCATATTATAGCTCAATTTATCTTCATCTGAGATAAGCCCAATCAGGGTAGTGTCGTCTCTAAATTTCAGTAAATTCATAGATTTATTTGCAGAAATACAATTGTTAGTATTTAAGGAAAAGAGTAAGGGGAGAAAGAACACAACCCTGTGGGACACCAGTATTGAGGAAGACAGGGTTGGAAATCAGTCCATTCACTTTAACAAATTGTTTCCTATTAGTTAAAAAGCTATAAAGCCATAGGCATATGAAAAATAGCACATTAAGTTGGTTTAATTTAACAAAAAGTAAATCAGGAACAATAGAATTAAAAGCGGAACTGACCTCCACAAATAAATCTCGGACATAGGTGCGAGAATTATCCAAAAGATATAAAATATAAAAATAGATTGATCACATCATCCACAGATCTATTGGATCTATATGCAAACTATGGAGGATCTTGAAGGGTGTCAGTCAAGGCATTTAGATGGCACAGCATAATTCTTTAAAAGCATTTCATAAGAACAGATGTTAGAGCAGCAGGCCTGTAATCTTTATACTCAAATTCTCTTGTTTCTTTGGAACCAGAAGAATAATTGAAGATTTAAACCCAGCTGATACAACACGTTATTTAGGGTTAGTTAAAAATATAAGTAAAAATAAGTACAAGATGATAAGCACAACTTTTCAATGTAGCAGGAGAAATATTATCAGGGTGCTTTCTTATGCTTCTGTATTTTAAAAATAGTTTGCTTTTTTTTCGGTGACAGAAAAATATTGACTCTTTAGATTTTAAATCAGAGATAATTACAGAAGGCCTCTGCTTGTCAATTCTAGAGTAGTTAATAGAATGGTTAGATAATAAAGCATCTTTAGCCTTTTTAAATGCTTTTCTCCAACATAGGTGTGTCCGGTCCACGGCGTCATCCTTACTTGTGGGATATTCTCTTCCCCAACAGGAAATGGCAAAGAGCCCAGCAAAGCTGGTCACATGATCCCTCCTAGGCTCCGCCTTCCCCAGTCATTCTCTTTGCCGTTGCACAGGCAACATCTCCACGGAGATGGCTCAGAGTTTTTTGGTGTTTAAATGTAGTTTTTATTCTTCTATCAAGAGTTTGTTATTTTAAAATAGTGCTGGTATGTACTATTTACTCTGAAACAGAAAAGAGATGAAGATTTCTGTTT
Organism: Bombina bombina; assembly: GCF_027579735.1. Classification (NCBI taxonomy): domain Eukaryota; kingdom Metazoa; phylum Chordata; class Amphibia; order Anura; family Bombinatoridae; genus Bombina; species Bombina bombina. The sequence goes on along the minus strand of NC_069501.1, from coordinate 958,849,108 downwards.
GTAAGAGGAAAATGATTTTAACAACCGTTACTAAAATCGATGGCTGTTTCCACACAGGACTGTTGAGAGGAATTAACTTCAGTTGGGGGAAACAGTGAGCAGACTTTGGCTGCTTGAGGTATGACACATTTCTAACAAGACTTGGTAATGCTGGAAGCTGTCATTTTCCCTATGGGATCCGGTAAGCCATTTTCTTAATTTTCAATATAAGAATAAAAGGGCTTCACAAGGGCTTTAAAGACTGGTAGACATTTTTCTGGGCCAAAACGATTACTTTATAAGCATATTTAATGGTTTATAACTTTGGAGAGTTATTTTAATCTTGGGAATTTTATTAAAAAAACGGCAGGCACTGTATTGGACACCTTTTTCACTGGGGGCCTTTTCTAGTCATAGGCAGAGCCTCATTTTCGCGCCACTAATGCGCAGTTGTTTTTGAGAAGCAAGGCATGCAGATGCATGTGTGAGGAGCTCAGATCCACTGAAAAAGCTTATTGAAGGCATCATTTGGTATCGTATTCCCCTCTGGGCTTGGTTGGGTCTCAGCAAAGCAGATACCAGGGACTGTATAGGGGTTAAATGTAAAAACGGCTCCGGTTCCGTTATTTTAAGAGTTAAAGCTTTCAAATTTGGTGTGCAATACTTTTAAGGCTTTATGACACTGTGGTGAAATTTTGGTGAATTTTGAACATTTCCTTCATACTTTTGCGTATATTCAGTAAAAAAGTGTGTTCAGCTTAAAATTTAAAGAGACAGTAACGGTTTTATTTTAAAACGTTTTTTGTGCTTTGTTATCAAGTTTATGCCTATTAACATGTCTGAACTATCAGATAGACGATGTTCTGTATGTTCGGAAGCCAAGGTTCCTATCCATTTAAATATATGTGATGAATGTGACAAACAAAGTAGGGACAATGATGCCACTGATAATAATGTTGCCCAAAATGATTCCTTAAGTGAGGGGAGTAAGCATGGTACTGCATCATCTCCTTCTATGTCTACACCAGTCTTGCCCACTCAGGAGGTCCCTAGTGAATCTAGTGCGCCAATCCTCCTTACTATGCAACAATTAACGGCTGTAATGGATAATTCTATTAAAAACATTTTAGCCAAAATGCCCACTTATCAGCGAAAGCGCGACTGCTCTGTTTTAGATACTGAAGAGCATGAGGACGCTGATGATAATGGTTCTGACATGCCCTTACACCAGTCTGAAGGGGCTAGGGAGGTTTTGTCTGAGGGAGAAATTTCAGATTCAGGAAAAATTTCTCAACAAGCTGAACCTGACGTTATTACATTTAAATTTAAATTGGAACATCTCCGCGCTCTGCTTAAGGAGGTGTTATCTACTCTGGATGATTGTGACAATTTGGTCATTCCAGAGAAATTATGTAAGATGGACAGGTTCCTAGAGGTCCCGGTGCCCCCCCGAAGCTTTTCCTATACCCAAGCGGGTGGCGGACATTGTAAATAAAGAATGGGAAAGGCCCGGCATACCTTTTGTCCCTCCCCCTATATTTAAGAAATTATTTCCTATGGTCGACCCCAGGAAGGACTTATGGCAGACAGTCCCCAAGGTCGAGGGGGCGGTTTCTACTCTAAACAAATGCACCACTATCCCTATAGAAGATAGTTGTGCTTTCAAAGATCCTATGGATAAAAAATTAGAGGGTTTGCTTAAAAAGATGTTTGTTCAGCAAGGTTACCTTCTACAACCAATTTCATGCATTGTTCCTGTCACTACAGCAGCGTGTTTCTGGTTCGAGGAACTAGAAAAGTCGCTCAATCAAGCATCCTCTTATGAGGAGGTTATGGACAGAGTTCAAGCACTTAAGTTGGCTAACTCTTTTACCTTAGACGCCACTTTGCAATTAGCTAGATTAGCGGCGAAAAATTCAGGTTTTGCTATTGTGGCGTGCAGAGCGCTTTGGCTGAAGTCTTGGTCAGCGGATGTGTCCTCCAAGAACAGATTGCTTAACATCCCTTTCAAGGGGAAAACGCTGTTTAGCCCTGACTTGAAAGAGATTATTTCAGACATCACTGGGGGAAAGGGCCACGCCCTTCCTCAGGATAGGTCTTTTAAGGCTAAAAATAAAACAAATTTTCGTCCCTTTCGCAGAAACGGACCAGCCTCGAATTCTACATCCTCTAAGCAAGAGGGTAATTCTTCTCAAACCAAGCCAGCCTGGAGACCGATGCAAGGCTGGAACAAAGGTAAGCAGGCCAAGAAGCCCGCTACCGCTACCAAGACAGCATGAGATGCTGGCCCCCGATCCGGGACCGGATCTGGTGGGGGGCAGACTCTCTCTCTTCGCTCAGGCAAGAGATGTTCAGGATCCTTGGGCGCTAGAAATAGTTTCTCAAGGTTATCTCCTGGAATTCAAGGAACTACCCCCAAGGGGAAGGTTCCACAGGTCTCATTTGTCTTCAGACCAAATAAAAAGACAGGCATTCTTACATTGTGTAGAAGACCTGTTAAAAATGGGAGTGATTCATCCTGTTCCATTAGGAGAACAAGGGATGGGGTTTTACTCCAATCTGTTCATAGTTCCCAAAAAAGAGGGAACATTCAGGCCAATTTTGGATCTCAAGATCCTAAACAAATTTCTCAAGGTCCCATCGTTCAAGATGGAAACCATTCGGACAATTCTTCCTACCATCCAGGAAGGTCAATTCATGACCACGGTGGATTTAAAGGATGCGTATCTACATATTCCTATCCACAAGGAACATCATCGGTTCCTAAGATTCGCCTTTCTGGACAAGCATTACCAGTTTGTGGCACTTCCATTCGGACTAGCCACTGCTCCAAGAATTTTCACAAAGGTACTAGGGTCCCTTCTAGCGGTGCTAAGGCCAAGGGGCATTGCAGTAGTACCCTACTTGGACGACATACTGATTCAAGCGTCGTCTCTACCACAAGCAAAGGCTCATACGGACATTGTCCTAGCCTTTCTCAGATCTCACGGGTGGAAAGTGAACGTAGAAAAAAGTTCTCTATTCCCGTCAACAAGAGTTCCCTTCTTGGGAACAATAATAGACTCCTTGGAAATGAAGATTTTTCTGACAGAAGTCAGAAAATCAAAACTTCTAAGCTCTTGTCAAGTACTTCATTCTGTTCTTCTTCCTTCCATAGCGCAGTGCATGGAAGTAATAGGTTTGATGGTTGCGGCAATGGACATAGTTCCTTTTGCGCGAATTCATCTAAGACCATTACAACTGTGCATGCTCAGACAGTGGAATGGGGATTATACAGATTTGTCCCCGACGATCCAAGTAGATCAGAGGACCAGAGATTCACTCCGTTGGTGGCTGACCCTGGACAACCTGTCCCAAGGGATGAGCTTCAGAAGACCAGAGTGGGTCATTGTAACGACCGACGCCAGCCTGGTGGGCTGGGGCGCGGTCTGGAAACACCTGAAGGCTCAGGGTCTATGGTCTCGGGAAGAATCTCTTCTCCCGATAAACATTCTGGAACTGAGAGCGATATTCAATGCTCTCAAGGCTTGGCCTCAACTAGCAAAGGCCAAATTCATAAGGTTTCAATCAGACAACATGACGACTGTTGCATATATCAACCATCAGGGGGGAACAAGGAGTTCCCTGGCGATGGAAGAAGTGACCAAAGTAATTCAATGGGCGGAGCTTCACTCCTGCCACTTGTCTGCAATCCACATCCCAGGAGTGGAAAATTGGGAAGCGGATTTTCTGAGTCGTCAGACATTTCATCCGGGGGAGTGGGAACTCCATCCGGAAATCTTTGCCCAAATAACTCAATTATGGGGCATTCCAGACATGGATCTGATGGCGTCTCGTCAGAACTTCAAGGTTCCTTGCTACGGGTCCAGATCCAGGGATCCCAAGGCGACTCTAGTAGATGCACTAGTAGCGCCCTGGACCTTCAACCTAGCTTATGTGTTCCCACCGTTTCCTCTCATTCCCAGGCTGGTAGCCAGGATCAATCAAGAGAGGGCTTCGGTGATCTTGATAGCTCCTGCGTGGCCATGCAGAACTTGGTATGCAGACCTGGTGAATATGTCATCGGCTCCACCATGGAAGCTACCTTTGAGACGGGACCTTCTTGTTCAAGGTCCGTTCGAACATCCGAATCTGGCATCACTCCAACTGACTGCTTGGTGATTGAACGCTTGATTTTATCAAAGCGTGGGTTCTCAGATTCTGTCATTGATACTCTTATTCAGGCTAGAAAGCCTGTAACTAGGAAAATTTACCATAAAGTATGGAAGAAATATATCTGTTGGTGCGAATCGAAAGGATTCCCATGGAACAGGGTAAAAATTCCTAAGATTCTATCCTTTCTACAAGAGGGTTTGGAGAAAGGATTATCTGCAAGTTCTTTGAAGGGACAGATTTCTGCTTTATCTGTTTTACTTCACAAGAAGCTGGCGGCTGTGCCAGATGTTCAGGCTTTTGTTCAGGCTCTGGTTAGAATCAAGCCTGTTTACAAACCTTTGACTCCTCCTTGGAGTCTCAATTTAGTTCTTTCAGTTCTTCAAGGGGTTCCGTTTGAACCCTTACATTCCGTAGATATTAAGTTATTATCTTGGAAAGTTTTATTTCTTTCATGTAATTAACAAGAGTCCATGAGCTAGTGACGTATGGGATATACATTCCTACCAGGAGGGGCAAAGTTTCCCAAACCTTAAAATGCCTATAAATACACCCCTCACCACACCCACAAATCAGTTTTTACAAACTTTGCCTCCAAGGGAGGTGGTGAAGTAAGTTTGTGCTAGATTCTACGTTGATATGCGCTCCGCAGCAAGTTGGAGCCCGGTTTTCCTCTCAGCGTGCAGTGAATGTCAGAGGGATGTGAAGAGAGTATTGCCTATTGAATGCAGTGATCTCCTTCTACGGGGTCTATTTCATAAGGTTCTCTGTTATCGGTCGTAGAGATTCATCTCTTACCTCCCTTTTCAGATCGACGATATACTCTTATATTTACCATTTCCTCTACTGATTCTCGTTTCAGTACTGGTTTGGCTTTCTACAAACATGTAGATGAGTGTCCTGGGGTAAGTAAGTCTTATTTTCTGTGACACTCTAAGCTATGGTTGGGCACTTTATTTATAAAGTTCTAAATATATGTATTCAAACATTTATTTGCCTTGACTCAGAATGTTCAACTTTCCTTATTTCCAGACAGTCAGTTTCATATTTGGGATTATGCATTGAATTATCATATTTTTTCTTACCTCAAAATTTGACTTTTTTCCCTGTGGGCTGTTAGGCTCGCGGGGGCTGAAAATGCTTCATTTTATTGCGTCATTCTTGGCGCGGACTTTTTTGGCGCAAAAATTCTTTTCCGTTTCCGGCGTCATACGTGTCGCCGGAAGTTGCGTCATTTTTTGACGTTATTTTGCGTCAAAGATGTCGGCGTTCCGGATGTGGCGTCATTTTTGGCGCCAAAAGCATTTAGGCGCCAAATAATGTGGGCGTCTTTTTTGGCGCTAAAAAAATATGGGCGTCATTTTTGTCTCCACATTATTTAAGTCTCATTATTTATTGCTTCTGGTTGCTAGAAGCTTGTTCACTGGCATTTTTTTCCCATTCCTGAAACTGTCATTTAAGGAATTTGATCAATTTTGCTTTATATGTTGTTTTTTTCTTTTACATATTGCAAGATGTTCCACGTTGCAACTGAGTCAGAAGATACTACAGGAAAATCACTGCACAGTGCTGGAGCTACCAAGCTAAGTCTGCTATAAACTTTTGGTATCTGTTTTCTCCAGCTGTTATTTGTATTGCATGTCATGTCAAACTTATTAATGCAGATAAAATTTCCTTTAGTACTGTTACATTACCTGTTGCTGTCCGTCAACATCTAATTTTCAGAGTGTTCCTGATAACATAAGAGATTTTATTTTTTAAAATCCATTAAGAAGGCTATGTCTGTTATTTCTCCTTCTAGTATACATAAAAGTCTTTTAAAACTTCTCTTTTTTTCAGATGAATTTTTAAATGAACATCATCATTCTGATACTGATAATGGTTCTTCTGGTTCAGAGGTTTCTGTCTCAGAGGTTGATGCTGATAAATCTTTGTATTTGTTCAAGATGGAATTTATTCGTTCTTTACTTAAAGAAGTGTTATTTGCATTAGAAATAGAGGATTCTGGTCCTCTTGATACTAAATGTAAACGTTTAAATAAGGTTTTTAAATCTCCTGTAGTTATTCCAGAAGTGTTTTATCTCCCTGATGCTATTTCTGAAGTAATTTCCAGGGAATGGAATAATTTGGGTAATTTATTTACTCCTTCTAGACGTTTAAGCAAATTATATCCTGTGCCATCTGACAGATTAGAGTTTTTTGGGACAAAAAATCCCTAAGGTTATGGGGCTGTCTCTACTCCTGCTAATGTACTACTATTCCTATGGCAGATAGTACTTCATTTAAGGATCCTTTAGATAGGAAAATTGAATCTTTTCTAAGAAAAGCTTACTTATGTTCAGGTAATCTTCTTAGACCTGCTATATTTTTTAGCGGATGTTGCTGCAGCTTCAACTTTTTGGTTAGAAGCTTTAGCGCAACAAGTAACAGATCATAATTTTATAGCATTATTATTATTCTATAACATGCTAATAATTTTATTGGTGATACCATCTTTTGATATCATTAGAGTTGATGTCAGGTATATGTCTCTAGCTATTTTAGCTAGAAAAGCTTTATGGATTAAACTTGGAATGCTGACATGTCTTCTAAGTCAACTTTGCTTTCCCTTTCTTTCCAGGGTAAATAATCATTTCGTTCCTTTCCTCACAACAAGGAACAAAAGCCTGATCCTTCATCCTCAGGAGCGGTATCAGTTTGGAAACTATTTCCAGTTTGGAATATATCCAAGCCTTATAGAAACCTATAGCCAGCTCCTAAGTATCTATGAAGGTGCGGCCCTTATTCCAGCTCAGCTGGTATGGGGCAGATTACGTTTTCTTCAAAGAAATTTGGATCAATTCTGTTCTTAATCTCTGGTTTCAGAAACATTGTTTCAGAAAGGTACAGAATTGGCTTCAAGTTAAGGCCTCCTGCTAAGAGATTCTTTTCTTTCCCGTGTCCCAGTTGACACAGCAAGGCTCAGCATTTCTGAAATGTGTTTCAGATCTAGAGTTGGCTGGAGTATTTATGCCAGTTCCAGTTCTGGAACAGGGGCTGGGGTTTTATTTTATCTCTTCATTGTACCAAAGAAGGTCAATTCCTTCAGACCAGTTCTGGATCTATCATTATTGAATCGTTATGTTAGGATACCAACATTCAAGATGGTTACTGTAGGACTATCCTGCCTTTTGTTTAGCAAGGGCATTATATGTCTACAATAGATTTACAGGATGTGTATCTGCATATTCCGATTCATCCAGATCACTTTTAGTATCTGAGATTCTCTTTTTAGACAAGCATTACCAGTTTTGTGGCTCTGTTTGGCCTAGCCTCAGTTCCAAGAATTTTTTTCAAAGGTTCTCGGTGCCCTTCTTTCTGTAATCAGAGAATAGGTTTTTGGTATTTCCTTATTTGGACGATATCTTGGTACTTGCTCAGTCTTCTCATTTTCGAAGAATCTCATACGAATCGACTTGTGTTGTTTCTTCAAGTTCATGGTTGGAGGATCAATTTACCAATCAGTTCATTGATTCCTCAGACAAGGGTAACCTTTTTAGGTTTCTAGATAAATTCAGTGTCTATGACTCTGTCCTTGTCAGACAAGAGAAGTTTAACATTGATATCAGCTTGTCAAAACCTTCAGTCACAATCATTCCCTTTGGTAGCCTTATGCATGGAAATGTTGGGTCTTAGGACTGCCGCATCAGATGCGATCTCCTTTGCTCGTTTTCACATGCGACCTCTTCAGCTCTGTATGCTGAACCAATGGTGCAGGGATTACTCAAAGATATCTCAATTAATATCTTTAAACCGATTTTACGACACTCTCTGACATGGTGGACAGATCACCATCGTTTAGTTCAGGGGGCTTCTTTGTTCTTCCGACCTGGACTATAATCTCTACAGATACAAGTCTTACAGGTTGGGGAGCTGTGTGGGGGTATCTGACGGCACAAGGGGTTTGGGAATCTCAGGAGGTGAGATTTCCGATCAATATTGGAACTCCGTGCAATTTTCAGAGCTCTTCAGTCTTGGCCTCTTCTGAAGAGAGAGTTGTTCATTGTTTTCAGATAAGACAATGTCACAACTGTGGCATACATCAATCATCAAGGAGGGACTCACAGTCCTCTGGCTATGAAAGAAGTATCTCGAATTTTGGTTTGGGCGGAATCCAGCTCCTGTCTAATCTCTGCGGTTTATATCCCAGGTATGGACAATTGGAAAGCGGATTATCTCAGTCGCCAAACGTTGCATCCGGGCGAATGGCCTCTTCACCCAGAGGTATTTCTTCAGATTGTTCAAATGTGGGAACTTCCAGAAATAGATCTGATGGCTTCTCATCTAAACAAGAAACTTCCCAGGTATCTGTCCAGATCCCGGGATCTTCAGGCGGAGGCAGTGGATGCATTTTCACTTCCTTGGAAGTATCATCCTGCCTATATCTTTCCGCCTCTAGTTCTTCTTCCAAGAGTAATCTCCAAGATTCTGAAGGAATGCTCGTTTGTTCTGCTGGTAGCTCCGGCATGGCCTCACAGGTTTTGGTATGCGGATCCTGTCCGGATGGCCTCTTGCCAACCGTGGACTCTTCCGTTAAGACCAGACCTTTTGTCTCAAGGTCCTTTTTTCCATCAGGATCTGAAATCCTTAAATTTAAAGGTATGGAGATTGAACGCTTGATTCTTGGTCAAAGAGGTTTCTCTGACTCTGTGATTAATACTATGTTACAGGCTCGTAAATCTGTATCCAGAGAGATATATTATAGAGTCTGGAAGACTTATATTTCTTGGTGTCTTTCTCATCTTTTTTCTTGGCATTCTTTTAGAATACCGAGAATATTACAATTTCTTCAGGATGGTTTAGATAAGGGTTTGTCCGCAAGTTCCTTGAAAGGTCAAATCTCTGCTCTTTCTGTTCTTTTTCACAGAAAGATTGCTATTCTTCCTGATATTCATTGTTTTGTACAAGCTTTGGTTCGTATAAAGCCTGTCATTAAGTCAATTTCTCCTCCTTGGAGTTTGAATTTGGTTCTGGGGGCTCTTCAAGCTCCTCCATTTGAACCTATGCATTCATTGGATATTAAATTACTTTCTTGGAAAGTTTTGTTCCTTTTGGCCATCTCTTCTGCCAGAAGAGTTTCTGAATTATCTGCTCTTTCTTGTGAGTCTCCTTTTCTGATTCTTCATCAGGATAAGGCGGTGTTGCGAACTTCTTTTGAATTTTTACCTAAAGTTGTGAATTCCAACAACATTAGTAGAGAAATTGTGGTTCCTTCATTATGTCCTAATCCTAAGAATTCTAAGGAGAAATCGTTGCATTCTTTGGATGTTGTTAGAGCTTTGAAATATTATGTTGAAGCTACGAAATCTTTCTGTAAGACTTCTAGTCTATTTGTTATCTTTTCCGGTTCTAGGAAAGGCCAGAAAGCTTCTGCCATTTCTTTGGCATCTTGGTTGAAATCTTTAATTCATCTTGCCTATGTTGAGTCGGGTAAATTCCGCCTCAGAGAATTACAGCTCATTCTACTAGGTCAGTATCTACTTCCTGGGCGTTTAGGAATGAAGCTTCGGTTGACCAGATCTGCAAAGCAGCAACTTGGTCCTCTTTGCATACTTTTACTAAATTCTACCATTTTGATGTATTTTCTTCTTCTGAAGCAGTTTTTGGTAGAAAAGTTCTTCAGGCAGCGGTTTCAGTTTGAATCTTCTGCTTATGTTTTTTGTTAAACTTTATTTTGGGTGTGGATTATTTTCAGCAGGAATTGGCTGTCTTTATTTTATCCCTCCCTCTCTAGTGACTCTTGTGTGGAAAGATCCACATCTTGGGTAGTCATTATCCCATACGTCACTAGCTCATGGACTCTTGTTAATTACATGAAAGAAAACATAATTTATGTAAGAACTTACCTGATAAATTCATTTCTTTCATATTAACAAGAGTCCATGAGGCCCACCCTTTTTTGTGGTGGTTATGATTTTTTTGTATAAAGCACAATTATTCCAATTCCTTATTTTATATGCTTCGCACTTTTTTTCTTATCACCCCACTTCTTGGCTATTCGTTAAACTGATTTGTGGGTGTGGTGAGGGGTGTATTTATAGGCATTTTAAGGTTTGGGAAACTTTGCCCCTCCTGGTAGGAATGTATATCCCATACGTCACTAGCTCATGGACTCTTGTTAATATGAAAGAAATGAATTTATCAGGTAAGTTCTTACATAAATTATGTTTTTTGGTTGCAATTTCTTCTGCTAGAAGAGTTTCAGAGTTATCTGCTCTGCAGTGTTCTCCTCCTTATCTGGTGTTCCATGCAGATAAGGTGGTTTTGCGTACTAAACCTGGTTTTCTTCCGAAAGTTGTTTCTAATAAAAATATTAACCAGGAGATAGTGGTGCCTTCTTTGTGTCCGAATCCAGTTTCAAAGAAGGAACGTTTGTTGCACAATTTGGATGTAGTTCGTGCTCTAAAATTCTATTTAGAGGCTACAAAGGATTTCAGACAAACATCTTCCTTGTTTGTTGTTTATTCTGGTAAAAGGAGAGGTCAAAAAGCAACTTCTACCTCTCTCTCTTTTTGGCTTAAAAGCATCATCAGATTGGCTTATGAGACTGCCGGACGGCAGCCTCCTGAAAGAATCACAGCTCATTCCACTAGGGCTGTGGCTTCCACATGGGCCTTCAAGAACGAGGCTTCTGTTGATCAGATATGTAAGGCAGCGACTTGGTCTTCACTGCACACTTTTACCAAATTTTACAAATTTGATACTTTTGCTTCTTCTGAGGCTATTTTTGGGAGAAAGGTTTTGCAAGCCGTGGTGCCTTCCATCTAGGTGACCTGATTTGCTCCCTCCCATCATCCGTGTCCTAAAGCTTTGGTATTGGTTCCCACAAGTAAGGATGACGCCGTGGACCGGACACACCTATGTTGGAGAAAACAGAATTTATGTTTACCTGATAAATTACTTCCTCCAACGGTGTGTCCGGTCCACGGCCCGCCCTGGTTTTTTAATCAGGTCTGATGATTTATTTTCTTTAACTACAGTCACCACGGTATCATATGATTTCTCCTATGCAAATATTCCTCCTTTACGTCGGTCGAATGACTGGGGAAGGCGGAGCCTAGGAGGGATCATGTGACCAGCTTTGCTGGGCTCTTTGCCATTTCCTGTTGGGGAAGAGAATATCCCACAAGTAAGGATGACGCCGTGGACCGGACACACCGTTGGAGAAAGTAATTTATCAGGTAAACATAAATTCTGTTTTTCATTGCTATTACTATAAGCTTCCTCTTTAACAGAGCGTAGCTTCCTTAGCTCTAGAGTGAACCAAGGTTTATTGTTGTGGAATTTACGTACAGACTTTGTTGAAATACATACTCCTTCACAAAAGTTGATATTAAGAGGTGACTGTATCAGCATAATTAACTAAATATTAATCTGAGTTCTGCATTCAGCATCTCTGGGGAAAGTGGAAAGCTATAGTTTGTTAAACTTAAAGAAGACACATGCAAAATAAATAATGAATGAGCATTGCAAAGGTTTTTCATTAAATATAATTTCTTTCTTATGACACGTTGAGTCCACGGAATCATCATTTACTGTTGGGAATATCACTCATGGCCATCAGGAGGAGACAAAGAGCACCACAGCAAAGCTGTTATGTATCACTTCCCACAATCTCCAGTCATCCTCTTTGCCTGCGGTGCAAGGAGGAGGTGATTTTATTATTTTGAAAGCCGGAGCAGGTTTGCTCTGATCTTTCCTCTCAAGATTGCGTCTAGCTATACTCCACGTCATTCTCTTCAGTAGGGCAGTGGTGGCTTTAAAGCAGTTAGGAACTTGTAAAGTGTGCTTTGCTGTGTTTTCCTAACATGCTGCTTCCCTGGTATAGAAAGCCTGAGTAGGTTTACTTTGTCTTTCTTTTAGTCACAGGTCTCTGTGAGGAGTGGCATCCTCTCATACTTTGTGAGTTGTCTGACTGCCGGACAACTAGAATGCAGGTAAGTGCCTTTTGATTTCTGGGGCTAGAGTGCTGGCACTGAAGGGGTTAAGGACCCTCTGCTTTTTAGGTGGGGCTAATCCTTTATGGATGGTTTAGGCAGTGGGCAGACACATTAATGCATGAGACTTGGAGACTTAGGGGGTTAACCTTCACATCAAGGAAGGAGTTAACTATGTATGAGGCTCAGATAATAATTTTAGTACGTTTTCTTATGTTTTCTGCTTGTGAAAGTGACAGCCCCGTTAAGTTCCTGAGTTGGTCAGATTTTTGACTATGTCAGGGGACTGTTAGGAGAGCGCAATGGCGCAATTTCTAAGGGGTTGCGTGGATGTGCTTGTCCGTTTTTGATTACTTGGACTGAGCACACGTCCTTTGAATACTCCGCTCCGCTTTTAGAAGCGCTTCAGGAAGCTGCAAGAGGGTGCCAGTGTTCTGCTTGGAAATTTATAACAATGGTTCTGTAGAAATACGTCGACGGAATGAAGCTCCATTCCGTGCTTACTTTTGGCCATGCCTCCCTCTTTACATTATCGGAGCGGCGCCATTTATAGAGGTGACTGAGTGTGTATTTTTAACTCTCTCGTTCTCCGGCATAGAGAACGGAACGGTTCTGTCTGCCTCAAATGATTAAAGCATACGGAATATCCCATTCTAGGTCACTTTTCTATGCATCTCGGAGTATGGTAGAATCTCCCCTATTTATGAAGATAGAAAAGCAGGTTGCAAAAGCAGTAGATTATACGCTAGTACTTAGTAATATTAGACAAATGGGATATTTCTTCTTGTCTTAGCGGCAATGAGAGCTGTTTACAGTATGTTTCATATGTTGTTTTTTATTCCTAACATTTTGATCTTTTGACAAATAAAATCCTTTAAATTTTCAAGGTTAATGGTTTCTGAGTTATCAGGAAATGTGTAAACCTAATTTCTTACATAAGGGGCTTATGCTCTGTACAGTGCGCTGTTGCTAGGATCAATTACTTGTTGGATTCAGGAACATATTTTTATATAAACTCATCTGTTCCTTTTAATTAGAATGTATTTTTTAAATTGCGTTATTCTTTACTGGAGTTTTGCCTCTAAGAATAAGTTTAGACACTTTAAAATGTCTTTCTGTACCACCTTGTTGGTCAAACTACTGATTTTACAGAATAATCTGAGCCTTATGTCTCCCAGGATGATGCTGTTCAGGCAATACCACAGCTCTCTCCTTTTTATGCCCCAAGCCTCTTTGGTGTCGCATGCAGTGCCCTGCGGTTCCTCTAAATCTCCTGGAGGAGTATGTTTGCTTACAGATTTTGCAGCTCGGGTGTCATCTGCAATATTAGCGGCTTTGCCCGTTTTCCTTACCTTCAGGAAATATGCAAGAGGACATGTTTATTTCGGAATTGTAAGGTTTCTGCTCCACATTCTACTATGCAGGTTGCTCTCCTGAGTTGGTGAGGAGATTTCGCTGGTAGTTTTGAGGGTGAAATCTCAGATTTTGACAGTTTAATTCCTTCATCTGATGCTGAAGTCATATCCTTCGGATGTATACTTGATCGCCTTGTGTATTATTAAAGGAGGTTTTGGCAACTTGGACAACATCGATACGTTGTCAACCTTTTGAAAGTTTTGTGAACTTGATCATTTCAATGCTAGGATACCTGTCTCCCGTCCTTTAAAGGATTTTCCTGTCACTGACTTAATTATAGTGCACAGTGCCCTGAGTAGGAAGGGATCCTTTCTACTATGGCTCAGAGAACTTTGATCCCTATGGAGGGTAGCTAGCTCTTTTACGGATCCATGGTTAAGAAGCTGGAGTTTTTTTTTTGTTCATTTAGGTCAATGCCTTGCCTTCATAGACTTGCTGTGCTAGCCTGCCGGGCTTTGTGGCTGACATTTTGGTCAGCTGAGAAGCCTTTCCTATATCTTAGTGGTACGGTCTCGGCTTATAGTTCTGCAGTTGCAGTCTCAATATTTTACATTTCCTCCAAATCCACGCTTCTTGCGTTTCCTTTTCAAGGATGAGACCTTGTTTGAAATTGGTCTGGCAGAATTATCCTCTGACTTTGTGTAAAAAGAAAAAAGGGTTTTTCTACCACATGTCAAGAGAGTAAGACTAACGAAAAGTTTTTCTCTTTCCTCAGTGTCAGTCATGTCTTTTGGAGTCCAATCTAAGTTTTCCTCCCAAGGGCAGGTATCCAGGTAGAGACTTTACTTGAATTGGGTTCTGGACATTTTTCTCTAGGAGTGGTAGTTCCAGTCCCAGTCTGAAAATGGGATCTAGGTATTTACCTCATGTTTATCAGGTTCTGACCTTCAATGTAGTATCCATTCTCTTTTGGTTCAAGATGGCCTGTTCAGAATGAACATAGACCTGAAGGAGGTGTATTTATTGTTCCCATGATCAGGATTTTCTCAAGTTTCTGAGTTGCGTCATCCTAGAAGGACTTTTAGGCCCTTGGGTAGTGCAAGGGTGCCTTCCTGGACAATATAGGGTTCTGGTGTCTTCTTTCCTTTGAGCAAACTCTCTCTCAAGTGATCTTGTTCAATCTACTTTCCCATGGATGGGAAATGCATCTGGAGGAGAGTTCCCTTGTCCATATTCAAGGGTGTTGTATTTGGGGACCTTTATAGATTCTCTATCTTGGAGAAGATTTCTAATAAAGGTCAGATAATCATAGATTTTTCCCTCTTTGCAGTCTTTTGTCCGACCAACAGTAAGCTCTAGTTGTCCGGTAGATAGAACCATCTTACAACCAGAGGTTGGGAGTTTGGATTTAGCCGCAGTTGATTTTTCCTTCACTTTTCAGTGACTTATGATAGGAGGGATTTGGTCTGATTTTTCCAGGAACATCATTCCTTTTTGTTATTTTCATAAAATGGAGATCATTCGGATCTGTCTCAGAGGATAGATCTAGATCAGTCGACAAGAGACTTTTCTTTCATGTAATTAGCAAGAGTCCATGAGCTAGTGACGTATGGGATATACATTCCTACCAGGAGGGGCAAAGTATCCCAAACCTCAAAATGCCTATAAATACACCCCTCACCACACCCACAAATCAGTTTTACAAACTTTGCCTCCTATGGAGGTGGTGAAGTAAGTTTGTGCTAGATTCTACGTTGATATGCGCTCCGCAGCAGGTTGGAGCCCGGTTTTCCTCTCAGCGTGCAGTGAATGTCAGAGGGATGTGAGGAGAGTATTGCCTATTTGAATTCAATGATCTCCTTCTACGGGGTCTATTTCATAGGTTCTCTGTTATCGGTCGTAGAGATTCATCTCTTACCTCCCTTTTCAGATCGACGATATACTCTTATATATACCATTACCTCTACTGATTCTCGTTTCAGTACTGGTTTGGCTTTCTACAACATGTAGATGAGTGTCCTGGGGTAAGTAAGTCTTATTTTCTGTGACACACTAAGCTATGGTTGGGCACTTTTATATAAAGTTCTAAATATATGTGTTCAAACATTTATTTGCCTTGACTCAGAATGTTCAACATTCCTTATTTCAGACAGTCAGTTTCATATTTGGGATAATGCATATGAATTAATCAATTTTTTTTTTTTCTTACCTTAAAATTTGACTTTTTTCCTGTGGGCTATTAGGCTCGCGGGGGCTGAAAATGCTTCATTTTATTGCGTCATTCTTGGCGCAGACTTTTTTGGCGCAAACTTTTTTTTCTGTTTCCGGCGTCATACGTGTCGCCGGAAGTTGTGTCATTTTTTTGACGTTTTTTTGCGCCAAAAGTGTCGGCGTCACTATTGTCTCCACATTATTTAAGTCTCATTATTTATTGCTTCTGGTTGCTAGAAGCTTGTTCACTGGCATTTTTTCCCATTCCCGAAACTGTCATTTAAGGAATTTGATCAATTTTGTTTTATATGTTGTTTTTTCTATTACATATTGCAAGATGTCTCCGTTTGTTCCTGAGTCAGAAGCCACTTCTGGAAAAATGCTTAACTGAGTTTCAGTTCTACCAAAGCTAAGTTCATTTATTTTAAATGTTATAAATGTTTATCTTTAGCTATGGTTTGTAATAAGTTATTATGATATACTTTTACATGCAGATTCCATTAGTATTTATGCTTTATACATTTCCATTCTTAAGTGCAAGAAATGTTAAGAAGATTTATAAGAAATATTTTTTCTGATTAAGGCTATGTCTGACTTCGTGCCTTCTAATACGATTTTTAGGTCTTTTTCACTTCTTTTTTAATTATTGAAGTTTCAAATGACCAACAACATACTGATTTATCCTTCTCTGATGATGTTTTTTTTCTCTTTCAGAAATTCTCTTCATCAGATATTGACACTAACAAATCTACTTTTTTATATAATTTTTTTATTATTAAAGTACATTTGTTCTTTGTTGAAGAGCTGTTGATTATTTTGGATATTAAGGTAACTAGTTCTTTAAGACTAGCTGACACTATTTCTGCCTTTTTATTTCTTCTGTGATTTCAGAGGTTTTCTTTCCAATTCCCCATACTAGGGAATGGAATAGGCTGAGAATTTTCTTTTATTTTTAAACTATATTCTTTGTCAGCAGTTAAATTCAATTTGGAGGGTTCTCCAATTTATTGGAGCTATCTCTACTCCTACTAATTATGCTATTGTTTTTATAGCAAAATAGTATTTATTTTCCTTTATATAGTTGTATCTTATTTTTGGAAAATTATTTAGTTTCAGGTACTTTTCTTGGTCCTGTGATATTGCAATTGCTTCATTTTTTCTGTTTACTTTAAGATCAAGTATCAGATCATGATTTATTTTAGCATTGTTAAGGGACAACATTTACTAGACTAGGTGCCGTTGCATTTGTCTTGTTGTTTTGCATTTTGCAAGTCCTCTGTTTTGACTGGTCCTTTAAACTGGACTATCATGCTAATGATTTCATTTGTGTCTTCATTTTATTGAATATATTCGCAAATGAGGGTTAATCTATGTCTTTAGCTATTTTAGCTAGAAGAATTCTGTGATTTAAAAAAAAAAAAAAAAAAAAAGAAAATCCATATTTCTTTTGTTCTAAGATAATCAATTATAATTGGATTCAATTCTTAACTGTTACTATGGGCTTCAAGATTGAGTTCTAAGACTAAAACTTTAAGCTTATACTAGTTTGGTTGTTCTTATTAAGGAACGAATCCTGAGTTCTTTCCCAAGTAACATGTTTTGAATTGGGTTTCGAAATTAGCTCCCTAATGTTGCGATGCACGTGCCGTATTCCAGCTTGGCTGGTAAGGGGCAGGTTAAGACTTCTTTGAAATTTATTTGCTTCTATTTTGTCCAAATTTCTTTGATTTTATTCCAGTAAGGCTAACACTTTCTTTCAGTGTGTTTCTGTCCTATATATTTTGGATACTGTTGAGGCATGGCTGGGTACCCATGGGGTTCAAGCGCTGCTCAGACCTGGAATCTTCTGGGATTTTTATTCCAGTTCCTTTTCTAGGAACTGGGTTTTGGAGTTTTATTCAAACTATTCTGCCTTTTTGTGGTCATTGATAGCATTATTTGTTTTCTTTAGATACAATAAATGTGTATTCATTTTTCTGTTTTCATTCAGATTATTTCCTGAGGATGTGGATTCTAATATGTTTCACTTGCTCTTCAGGACATAGTTAGAGGATCTTTTTTCAAAAGCTCTTGATTCCTCATGCAAGGGTCACCTTCTTTTAGGTTTCCAGATGGTTTATGTCACTATCTTCGTCTCTATCAGACAAGGGACAATTTGTATTGGGTTCCGTCTGTCGGTACCTTTAGTCTCTATTATTTCCTTCAGTTGCTATATATGCATAGAAGTTTTAACAGCATTGGATTCAATTCCCTTTGCTCCTTTTCAATGGAAAGATCCTTTCCAGCTTTTTATGAGTGTTGTTTTCTTCAAGAACATGGTTGGAGGATCAATTAACCAACAGTTTCTTCAGGATGGTTTGGATAAAGGTTTGTCTGCAAGTTCCTTGAAAGGACAAATCTCTGCTCTTTCTGTTCTTTTTCACAGAAGGATTGCTATTCTTCCTGATATTCATTGTTTTGTACAAGCTTTGGTTCGTATAAAACCTGTTAAGTCAATTTCTCCTCCTTGGAGTTTGAATTTGGTTCTGGGGGCTCTTCAAGCTCTTCCGTTTGAACCTATGCATTCACTGGACATTAAATTACTTTCTTGGAAAGTTTTGTTTTCTTTTGGCCATCTCTTCTGCTAGAAGAGTTTCTGAATTATCTGCTCTTTCTTGTGAATCTCCTTTTCTGATTTTCCATCAGGATAAGGCGGTGTTGCGAAATTCTTTTAAATTTTTACCTAAGGTTGTGAATTCTAACAACATTAGTAGAGAAATTGTGGTTCCTTCATTATGTCCTAATCCTAAGAATTCTAAGGAGAGATCATTGCATTCTTTGGATGTAGTTAGAGCTTTGAAATATGTTGAAGCTACTAAGAATTTCCGAAAGACTTCTAGTCTATTTGTTATCTTTTCCGGTTCTAGGAAAGGTCAGAAGGCCTCTGCCATTTCTTTGGCATCTTGGTTAAAATCTTTAATTCATCATGCTTATGTCGAGTCGGGTAAATCTCCGCCTCAAAGGATTACAGCTCATTCTACTAGGTCAGTTTCTACTTCCTGGGCGTTTAGGAATGAAGCTTCGATTGATCAGATTTGCAAAGCAGCAACTTGGTCTTCTTTGCATACTTTTACTAAATTCTACCATTTTGATGTGTTTTCTTCTTCTGAAGCAGTTTTTGGTAGAAAAATACTTCAGGCAGCTGTTTCAGTTTGATTCTTCTGCTTATAATTTCAGTTTTCTTCATTTTAAGATTTAAACTTTATTTTGGGTGTGGATTATTTTTCAGCGGAATTGGCTGTCTTTATTTTATCCCTCCCTCTCTAGTGACTCTTGCGTGGAAGATCCACATCTTGGGTAGTCATTATCCCATACGTCACTAGCTCATGGACTCTTGCTAATTACATGAAAGAAAACATAATTTATGTAAGAACTTACCTGATAAATTCATTTCTTTCATATTAGCAAGAGTCCATGAGGCCCACCCTTTTTTGTGGTGGTTATGATTTTTTTGTATAAAGCACAATTATTCCAATTCCTTGTTTTTTATGCTTTCACACTTTTTTCTTATCACCCCACTTCTTGGCTATTCGTTAAACTGATTTGTGGGTGTGGTGAGGGGTGTATTTATAGGCATTTTGAGGTTTGGGAAACTTTGCCCCTCCTGGTAGGAATGTATATCCCATACGTCACTAGCTCATGGACTCTTGCTAATATGAAAGAAATGAATTTATCAGGTAAGTTCTTACATAAATTATGTTTTCCCGTAGTGGTTTTCAGGGGTATCTGTCTCAGGACGCGTGCTTCTGCAGACATTTCTGGGTGATGTAACAATGGACCCCAACCTTCTGGGCTGGGAAGCTGTCTGCTACTTGTTTTTAGGTGCAGGGATTATGGTCTCGGAGGGTCTCCTCCTTAACATTCTGGAATTGAGAGCGATTTATAATGCTCTGATGGATTGGTCTCAGTCGTCCTTGGCTTGGTTCCAGTCGGATGATATTTCCTCAATGAATTTCATTATTCGTCAGGGAGGAACCCGGAGTTCCTTAGCCATGTAGGAGGTGACTGGGACTGTTCAGTGGGCTGAAGCTCACTTTTTCTGGCTGTCATGAACTGACAGTTATTTATTCCCGGGTAATGGGAACTCCTTCCAGATGAGTTCTCCAGCTTTACCCTCAAATGGGGGGTGCCGGAGTTGGATCTGATGGCGTCTTGGCTAAATGCCAAGCTTTTAAGGTTTGGTTCTGGTCAAGGGATATCCACAGGATGCTCTGATAGGTGCTCTGGCGGTCTCTTGGGATTTCAGACTGGCTTACCTGTTCATCCATTTGCTCTCTCTTTCTACGAGTCATCGATTGTATCACACAGTAGGGAGTGTTGGTGTTCTAATAGCCCCTGCGGGGCCTCGCAGGATCTAGTATGCAGACCTGGAGGAGATGTTGTGTCTTCCATCTTGGGGGCTGCCTCTGAGGAAGGACCCTCAGATTAGGGTCCCTTCTTTCATCCAAATATCGTTTCTCTGAAGCTGACTGTTTGGAGACTGAAAGTCTTGTTCTGTCTAGGCGTGGTTTTTTGAATCGGTCATTGTGACCATGATTCAGGCCATCTAGTCTGTTTCTAGAAGGATTTTCTTCTTAAATGGAAAGAGTCCACAGCTGCATTCATTACTTTTGGGAAATAAGAACCTGGCCACCAGGAGGAGGCAAAGACACCCCAGCCAAAGGCTTAAATACTCCTCCCACTCCCCTCATCCCCCAGTCATTCTTTGCCTTTCGTCTCAGGGGATCGGTAAGAGCGTTGAGTGCTCAAGCTATCACTGTTTTTTTTTTTTTTAATGTTCCACTAAGCATTCGAGAGGACCTGTGGGTTCACGAGGCGGGAAAGGAGTGTGTCATTCCTTTTACAGCCTTCAGTCATGGATGTCTGGGCAGGGGAGGGTTCCGATGTGTCCCTCCATTTGACATCTGATTTCATTTTAACCTTGAGTTCCTCCTCCTTGTGGGAGAGGGCTGGCGGGCATAGTGCCCCGTTGCCACTGGTTGAGTGGTTTGGCCTTCAATTTTTAGGCCCCTGGATGGCCCTATGGGACTTGATCCAACAGCTTCTATGAATTGTCTAGCATGTGGAAGGTTTTGTATTTTGAAACCTATTGCTGTTTTGGCACCTTTAAGGGGGTGCGTGTCAGCTGTTTCTAGTGTATCTAGATATGACTCTTACTCTAGGCCGCGTAAGGTCTGTCTTCCATTGTATCCAGGTGGTTTAGATCTCATTTTGGGGGTCTGTGTTCTGGACGTTGGTTGGTCCCTGTGTTGACTTGTTTAGCTCGGGTTTTCCCGGAGCCAGGAAGGTTTAGCACCTTTTCTCTCCCCTGTGTCATCTGCCTATGTGGAGGTGATGGGGAGACTAGCCCTGCTAGTAGGGTTTTGGGAACTTGAGGTATCCCTTCGGTTGTCCTGTGGCCTGAGGCAGTCTCTTCGTTTGACCTCTGGCCTTGCTGCTTGGAGAGTTGGACTTATCTAGGGGTGGTTCCTTCATTTGGTCAGAGCTTTCGAGTTCTCTGTGCTCGCTGTCAGTTTTTCTGGATATGCTCCATTCCTCTTGTCTGGCTTTTTGGCCAGTCGGGGTGTTTAGTTCCAGGGTATAGTTGCCTGAACTATTAGGTACCTGGACCTGTTTTTTCTTCCTGAGTCTTTCTCTTTCTGGGGCTTAGCTCCTGTCCCAGTTTTGTTTTTTTTGGATCTCAGGGCTGGTCGGGATGTTCCACGGTGTTGGGAAATGGGGCTATGTCCTTGTTCCATCTACCTGACCGGGTCAGGGTTGGCTCGGTTTATCTGAGTATACTCCTTGCCACGGATTAACCCATGTCATCTGGGGTTAGCTGGGTGGCTTGTGCCTCTAGACTGGTGGGTTTCTACCCAGCTGCTGGTGCTGGATTACAGTCTTCTGGTGCACCTTAGGGTAGCATTCCCCTGTTGGTTTGCCAGGCTACCTGTGGATTCTCTGCTCTGCAGGCGAATGGGTTGACTGCGCCTCTGTTAGGCGAACTACTTGTGGTCCTTCTAGGACATTTGCGGGGGATCTTTTCTCCCATTTAGCTTGTGACTTCGAGCCTTGAGGGCAGTTTTTGTCCTGACTTCTTCCCCTTTTTCTTAGGGGATATTCGCTTCTGCGGGAGACGGAGTCCTAACTAGGGGCTTTTCCTGGTTGGGAAGTGTACGGTGGACTTTGGTTCCACCTGGAATCTTGCTACTTCCTTGTCTGACTGAGGTGCCTTGTTTTGATAGATCCTTGGGTCTATGGCCTTGTCTGTTTTTCAGAGTCAGGTTGTACTTGTAGTCTGGGGGGATGGCTGTACCATCTTGCGCTCGTTCCTGTACCAGTTTCGGGATTCTTTTGTTCCCCTATTTTGGATTCCAGTGTGGATCTGCAGGTCAGAGCGGTCCAAGGGTCGCAGTCTCCTCTGGTGGTTGCACTGTGTCTATCCTGATAGCTCAGTCTCCTAGGAGATGGTGTTTCCTTTTTCCTTGTTCATTTGACAAGAGAGGGTTTACTCTTCCTTCGTGTTCTGAAGGGATACTCTCCTTCTCGGGGGGCCTCGATGGAGGCTTTGTGTTCCCCTCTTTAGGGACCTGTGAGTATGTCCGACGACTTAGATTTCCTGGAGCGGGCCCTCTGTCGAGGGGCTGTTTTGTGCGGTCTGTTTTCTTAATGACCACCTCCTTTCCTTTGCAAGCTCCCTTTGTGTCGTACTGTTGTGGACTCTGTGTTCTCAAACTTGGGGTTTTCGCCCTGGATCTTTTACACGCTTTCGCAGTTGCATACTTTGGTATTCTAGGGACTGGCGCTGGGAGAACTTTGTCTCTTTTAGTTGCATCCATGCTTGCAGGATGATGGGGATACGTCTTTTCTGTCTCCGTGCCCGGTGGTATCCCGGGTTTCGCTTAGTATAGGCGTGGCCTTCTTCCCTGTTTGGGTCCGTTTGGGTCTCTCTGAGCTGGCCCACTCTTGGAGGTGTTCTCTTTTGTATTAAGGGACCTTTCGGTTTCCTCTGTCCTTCTTTGCCTTGTCCCTTTAAGGATTTCGGGTGGTTTACCCTTCATTTGTGTGATGTGATTGGTGGGGGACCATCTGTGGGCGACAGTGTCTCTTGGTGGACTGGTGGTTCTGTTGAGTCAGTTTTGCGGTCTCTTGTTTGGCTCTGGACTAGCTGTGAGTCAGTTTGATTGGGGCTTTTCCTTTAAAACCTTTTTTCTCGTCTTCGGTTGAAGCTGGTTTTTGGTGGGGTTCAGGTCTGGTGCCCTCAGTAGGGGCCGCATTTTTGTACCCTCCCGTCTTGGCATTCAGTGTCCTCTATAGCTTGGGTATTGGTTTCCCAAAAGTAATGAATGCAGCTGTGGACTCTTTCCATTTAAGAAGAAAAACATAAATTATGCTACCTGATAATTTCCTTTTCTTCTGATGGAAAGAGTCCACAGCT
This sequence comes from Bombina bombina, assembly GCF_027579735.1. Lineage (NCBI taxonomy): Eukaryota > Metazoa > Chordata > Amphibia > Anura > Bombinatoridae > Bombina > Bombina bombina. Next base: position 958,825,978 of record NC_069501.1, on the reverse strand, counting down.
CCTCACCCGTCATTTTTTGTGGGGTGTCCTTATATTATTCTGGCACCTTTTAACCCTGATATTTATTCTACTGTTCCTTGTTCCTCGGCAGAATGACTGGGGGATGAGGAGAATGGGTGGAGTATTTAAGCCTTTGGCTGGGTGTCTTTGCCTCCTCCTGGTGGCCAGGTTCTTACTTCCCAAAAGTAATGAATGCAGCTGTGGACTGTTTCCATCAGAAGAAAAGGAAATTATTAGGTAAGCATAATTTATGTTTTTCATAAGATATGATATACATATTTTTTTTGGTGTGAATTCAAGGGTTACTCTTGGAGTAGAGTCAGAATTCCTTGACTTTTGTCTTTTCTCCAGGATGGTCTGCTGAAGAGTTTGTCGGCTAGTATCCTAAAAGGACATAAGCGCCTAGCGGTCATTCCAGTTGTACGATCTTTTTGTCAGGCCCTGGTCAGTATCAGGCCTGTGTCTTAACCTGGTTCTTAAGGTTTTGCAGCTGGCTCTTTAACTAATGCTTCCCATAGATATATAAGTGTTATCTTGGAAGGTTTGTTTCTTGTTGCTCTCTCTTCTGCTCTGCATCGGAACTCTCTGCTCTGCAGTGTGGTTTTCGTGTTAAGTAAGGTTTCCTTCTTAAAGTTTGTTCCGGACCGAAATATTAATCAGGAAATTGTTGTTCCTTCTCTTTGTCCTAATCCTTCTTCTCATAAAGAACGTTTGTTGCACAACTTAGACGTTGTGTGGGCTCTTAAATTCTATCTGCAGGCTACGAAGGGCTTTTGTCAGTCTTCTTCATTGTTTGTTTTTCTGGAAAACATAAGGGTCAGAAAGCCACTGCCACTTCTTTCTCTCTGGTTGAGAAGTATTAATCGTATGGCATATGAGACTGCTGGACAGCAGCCTCCTAAGAGAATCACAGCTCATTCCACTAGGGCTGTTTCTTCTTCTTGGGCCTTAAAAAATTAGGCCTCTGTGGATCAGATTTTCAAGGCTGCGACTTGGTCTTCTTTGTACACTTTTTCTAAATTCTATAAATTTGATACACTTGCCTCAATTGAGGCTTTCTTTGGGAGAAAGGTTCTTCAAGCAGTGGTGCCTTTTGGTTTAGGTTACCTGTCTTGTCCCTCCCTAATCATCTGTGTCCTCTAGCTTGGGTATTGATTCCCAACAGTAATTGATGATTCCGTGGACTCACTGTGTCATAAGAAAGAAAACAAAATTTATGCTTACTGATAAATGTATTTATTTCTTGACACGGTGAGTCCACGGCCCGCCCTTATTTTTAGACAGTTTTTTGTATAAACCTCAGGCACCTTTCCTTTCTCTCCTTTTCCTTTGGTCGGATGACTGGGGATTGTGGGAAGGGAAGTGATACTTAACAGCTTTGCTGTGGTGCTCTTTGCCTCCTCCTGCTGGCCAGAAGTGATATTCCCAACAGTAATTGATGATTCCGTGTACTCACCGTGTCAAAAAATTAATTTATCAGGTAAGCATAAATTTTTTGTTTTTCAACTTTTTATTGTGAATGAAGTTTTGAGTCGAATGTCCTTTACCATAGATCAACAATAAAAAGGACAAAAACTGTTTCCTTAAGCAGGATTTTAAAGATTATTTTTGTCAGATTTGAATATTAACCTTTGTGAAAACTTGATTGCTCTATGTGAAAGGATTAAATGCACAAATAACCATGGTCATTTTTCAATTAATAATGAAATAGTGGTTTTAAAGCCAGTATTTACTTTCTACTTAAACTATTTCCATTTATCGGCTACATTATGTGTTCAATTATTCACAAAATGTAATTTTATTTGTAGGTGAGAAGCATAAACTTCTAAGTCAAGTAGTCAGACCTCAAGATTCACGTGCCCTAAGCCCTGCACAAATTCCTGAAGAAAGGCCAACTCGATGGAAAGAAGAAGAAAGGAAGGCAGATAGAAAGGACATTGCTAGACGTTTTGAGGAGACAGAGCCTAACGAGAAAATAATGTCCTTAGAAAAACAGCGAGAACATGTGCTAGAACCGATTGAAAACTCAAAGTCTAAAGAGTCAGAAAATTTGATGCAACACAAACAGGAGGAAAGAGATTCTGGTGACAAAGGACATGAAGAGAAGGCCAAGAAGACTAAAGTGCAAAAGAAACCTGGAAAGAAAAAGAAAGAAGAGGAAGTTGTGGTAGAAAAAAGTACTCCTGAGCCGCAGCCAGAAGAAGTTCCAGTCTTTTCACCCAAGAAGGTCCAGAAGAAGAAAAATCCTGAGAAGAAGCGTAAAAAATCAAAAGGGGACTCTGATGTTTCTGATGAAGAAATTATCCCTCACAGCAAGAAAAAGAAAGGACCCAGAACTCCACCAAAAACAGCAATTACTATAGCTGTAACTGCAGTAACTGCTCCAAAAGAGGAGGTTACAGAGGTGTTGCAAGAGAAGGTAGTAGCACAAACTGTGCCTGAAAAAGAAACTACATTCAGTGACTGGTCAGATGAAGATGTTCCAGAAAAAGAATCTCTTGTTCCTGATAGAAGTACAGAAGAAATGCTAAAAAAAACTTCTAAAGTCAAAATGGAAAAAGAAGATCTGTGCCCTGCAACAGTGGAAGAGCCTGCATCTCGTAAGCCTTCTGAGCAAAAGCGAAGCAGCAGTATTTGCAGCAACCAGAGTAGGACATCAAGCCGCATAAGGTCACCATCCATCGAATCGCATCGTAGTGCAGATGAGCAGACTGGAAGGAAAAGGTTATTACATGGCAGTTCTAAAGATCGAGAACGGAATAGGAGCATTGAACCAACTGGGGAACGCAAATCCAGAATTGATCAGCTGAAACGAGGAGAGCCTAGTCGCAGCACTTCTTCAGGTAATTTTAAATAAACTAGTGTGTGCTTTATTAAATGTGTGGTCATAGTGGCCATTTTTAATATTTTCTATGTGGTTCTTTTTATATAGATTGGAGTGGGGGGGGGGGGGGGAATTACAAATGGAAGAGTAATCTCCCTTTTCGGTGTTTGTACTCTCAAATTACAACCTGTCAGGTATAGTTTATGGGTGGTATAAATATCCCTCATGTCTGTAGGATAAGTGGCTTCCTGTATCCTTGTTTGCCCTCCTGGAGTATGCTCTGTGTTTATTCCACAGTAATATATAAGGAATAAGAAATTAATGCAAAATAAATTGTATATTGTAGTGATTTTTAAAAACATTGTTTGCTGCTAGCACAAGTTGGATTTAGCTTACTAGATTTCATTTCATAAGCAAATGGGGTGTATTTCAAGTGCATTGAATATGAAATTAGTTCATGGTAGTGTTATGTTTTTCATCCACTATTATGCAGCTACACAGTTAAATCTTAATGTTTTTTAAAGCTCATAAGATAGTTCATAGAGCCTAAACATACTTGCAGTTAAAGGGACAGTCTACACCAGATTTTTTATTTTTTTAGAAAGATAGATTATCCCTTTACAGACTTACATTTTAGCCAATCAGTGCTAGCTCCTAGGTAACTCCACGTGCGTGAGCACAGTGTTATCTATGATACACAGGAACTAACACCCTCTAGTGGTGAAAAACCCTACTGCTTCATGGCATTGGATAGACTTTGAAAAATGAGCCAGAGTTTAATTCATCAATTTTTTTATATTTATTTTCTCAAATGTTTACCTTTTTACCACTCCGACAATAAGCACAGCTCTCCCGCTCCTAGGTAACTCCACGTGCGTGAGCACAGTGTTATCTATATGATACACAGGAACTAACACTCTCTAGTGGTGAAAAACTGTCAAAATTCATTCAGAAAAGAGGCGGCCTTCAAGGTCTAAGAAATTTGCATATGAACCGCCTAGGTTTAGCTTTCAACTAAGAATACCAAGAGAACAAAGCAAAGCTGGTAATAAAAGTAAATTTGAAAATTGTTTAAAATTATATGCCCTATCTGAATCATGAATGTTTATTTTGGACTAGACTGTCCCTTTAAACACAGTGCTCTTGCTAACACTGGCTTTTTTTTATTATATTAGATCGTATAGATTCTAGGAGCCACAGTTCCAGAAGAAGTTCTCCTGAGTCTGATCGCCAAGTACATTCCAGATCAGGGTCATTTGACAGTCGAGAGAGAGCATCCGAAAGAGAACGCTATGAATATGAGAGGGAAAGAGAGCGTGAGAAGGAAAGAGAGAGAGAAAGAAGAGAAGGAAGAGTGAGAGACTGGGATAGAGAGGCTGATAAAGACTGGCCAAGGAATCGAGAACGTATAAGAGAACGAGAAAGAGAGAGGGACAGGAGGAGAGATCTGGAAAGGGAACGAGAAAAATTGGTTCCTGACAGTATTGAGAAAGATAGAGTTCGACTTCTTGATGTGCCTGCAATAATTGAGCAAAAACGTGATCCAAAGGAGCGAGACCCTGACAAAAATTATGAGACACCCAGCCGAAATACATCAATAGTTGAAAGGACAGAAAAAGAGACTGAGAATTTGGCAGATTTGGGTACTAGCCACAAAATAGAAAAATCAGAAAGTTTTGATGGTAAGAATACACATTTGAAAATGCTTTTTATATAGCATAATTTCAGCTTTATTCCACAGGATGTTTAGAATACAGTTTTGAGAGCAACATTATTGATAACACGAAAGTACTCCTACTTAAGGGTAATGTATATAAGCTTACCATTTCAAAAAAGTTAAGAGCTAGAAAAAAAAATAATCTGAGGCATTTTTATCTAAAATTTCAATTATAGATATCAAGGTGATTATAATGTAGGACTAATTATTTTTCTTCTCTATATATTCTTTGAAAAATATAATTTTTATATGAAATCCTAGAAGGATAATCATAAGTATCTTGATTGTGACCAATTAGGGCATTTAACGTGCTCTAAGCAGCCCTCTGTACAGCATGTAATCAACATAAGCCAGTGTTCTCCCCAGGGCCTGTTTAGTGGACCCGGCTAAAATGTAAGCAAATATTAAGCTAAAATTGTTCATATTAACCGTTTTCAATGTTTGTTGATGGAGTTTTAAGTAGCCCTGTCAGCCTCTCAGTGAGAGCTTGGGTGAAAGTTAGAGTCCGTAGATGCAGCGATATGTGTAATTGTTGCCATATGTGTGAGATGTGGCTCTGGCAATGGGTGGACTTTAGTTTCTTTTCCAGGAGTATTCGCGCGGTAGTTTTAGAGCATTTTCTCCCTAGTGCAGGGGTGGTTCTGCAAGGCATTTCTTCTGTCGGGTGGGCCCTATCGACTTCCTTGCTTGACCGGCGGCGCAGGAGACGTAACGGTTTCTGATGTCCGGGTCATAGGAGGTGGTGAGTGCCCCGGCCATTGGAGGTTATAAAGGTGCCATTTTTATTAGTTTATAACTAGTCCGTACTAAAGCTGCAAACTGTGGAGGACACTGACGCGTTAGAGGGTGACTCCCTCTTTAACCCCTTAATGACCATTTTTCAATTTTTCTTTTTCAAGATACGCTGAGTCCACGGATTTCATCCTTTCTTGTGGGATATCGCCTCTTGGTCAGCAGGAGGAGGCAAAGAGCTCCACAGCAGAGCTGTATAAATAGCTCCTCCCTTCCCTCCCAACCCAGTCATTCTCTTTGCCTGTGTTAGTTAGATAGGAGATGGCAAAGTGAGGTGTTAGTAAAGATTCTTCAATCAAGAGTTTATTATTTTTAAAGTGGTGCCGCTGAGTACTACTTTGTGCTAGAGTATATCCTAGACCAGATCAATCTCTTCAGTATCAAAAGAGAAGCATTTGGTGGCTTTAGAGCAATAGGAACTGGTGGGACATTATTCTCACTGCGCCTCCTATACATTTTTTGCTGCCCTAATATAGATAGCCTAAGCACTTTTAACTCAGGCTGATCTTCGTCCACAGGGCTATGGGAGGGAGAAGACCTCTGCAAACCTGCTGGACTGCCATGCTGTCGCACAGCATTCCAGGTAAGTGCTAACTTTATTGTTTCTGGGGACACATTATCTCAGATTAAAGCGAGCACTGCATTATTACAGTCACTTCTCAAGAGCTGAATTACATGAAAGGGCTCTGATTGTGTTTGGGACTGTTTTACATACACTGGGGCTGGGACTCAACAGTGTTATTTTGCTCCCGGTAGTGGTATAATATGCAACCCAGGTGATAGCTACTTGTTATGTTATGGTATCATAAGAATGGCGTAACTCCCCACTCCCGATATCAGTATTATACTGACCGATAGGGAGGTTTGTTTTTCAGTTGGCCCTCTTGTGGTTTATGGTGTTTTTTTTTACTTTAAAATATTGCCAGAAATAAAAGGCTCCATCTTGGAGTTAGCTGCCCGGGAGTTACGGTCGAATATGTCCACGATGGGTGGGACTTGATGTAGTCCTATGCAGGCGGCTCCATTCTTGTGAGATTAACAGCTCTACTCCATTTGAATTCATTTTTTACTGTAATGACTCAAATATGGGGTGTCTCTATCGTTACAGAGTTAGTGTTTTCTTTCATTCATTATTACTCGGAATGGAATGAGAGTAGATCTATTATGTCGTTCCTTTTCAGTTAAAGGGACAGTACCGATTTTCGTGGGTTTCCTTTTATTTGTTACATTCCACTGTTTCCTGCATAATACAATTTGGTACTTGACCGGAAAAGAGTGTGCACATGAATTAAAGATTTTTCTTTCTCCCACATGCGGTGCTCTGCAGTTCCTTGCAGCACATGACTAGGTTGTTTTAATGTTCATAGCTCTGTCCATTCCAGCAAGGTTAACATATTTGTCTGATTTCTGTCACTGACAAAAGAGGTTTCAATATTTCACTCTTTTATTTCTGCAGACTTATGTAGAGAAAAAGTTATCCTTTTCTCCTACATTGGTGTATCCGGTCCACGGCTTCATCCTTACTTGTGGGATATTCTCAATCCCTACAGGAAGTGGCAAAGAGAGCACACAGCAGAGCTGTCCATATAGCTCCCCTCAGACTCCGCCCCCCCAGTCATTCTCTTTGCCGCTCTAACTAGTAGCATCTCCACGGGGGTGGTAAAGAGTATGTGGTGTTTAGTTGTAGTTTTTTATTCTTCTATCAAAAGTTTATTTTAAAATAGTGCCGGCTTGTACTATTTACTCTGCAGCAGAAAGTGATGAAGATTTCTACCGAGAGGAATATGATTTTAGCACCAGTAACTAAAATCCATTGCTGTTCCCACGCAGGACTGTTGAAACAGAGAACTTCAGTTGGGGGGAACAGTTTGCAGGCTTAACTGCTTCAGGTATGATTAGTCATTTTTCTAACAAGACCTAGTAATGCTAGAAGACTGTCAGCAATCCCCTCTGGGATAGGTAAGCCATTTTTCTTAGACTCTGTATAAAATTATGGCTTATATTAAGGGCTCTATGCTGGTTGACACTATTGTGGGCTAAATCGATTGCTTTTTAGCATGTTTTCACTATAAATAAGGTGTTTTTCAGACTTTAAAACACTTTTGGGGTTTTATTTTGCGCCTGGCACTTATTTGGACACCTATTCTAGTCAGAAAGGCCCCTCCACTCTGGAATGAAGAGGGAGGAGGCCTCATTTTCAGGCATCAATTGCACAGTTGTTTTGCTTAGGCAGTTCATGCAGCTTCACATGGGGAGTCCAGAGGCATCAGAAAAGACTCCAGAGAGGCTTATTTCCTACTAAAATAATCCCTAAGGAAGGTAAAGGCCACAGTGGAAGCTGTGGCATAGTACTGTAGTGTTTTTAACAGGTTAATTGCTGTTATTAGCTCCGGTTTCGGGCATTAAGGGGTTAATTGGTCTGAAAATTTGTGTGCAATCATTTCAAAGCATTAAGACACTGGTGAAAATTTCATTAAAATCGGATGTTTATTTGATGGTTTTTTGATGTTTTAGTAATAAAGTATGCACTTTTATTATTTAAAGACACAGTAACGTTTTTGTCAAAAATAATTTTTATTGCATTGAAGATCTGTTTAAGTCTGTCAAACATGTCTGACCCTTCAGATAACCTATGTTCTGTATGTTCAAAGGCCAAGGTGGTTCCCCCATTAAATTTATGTGTGAAGTGTGCCATAGCGTCCAAACAGCTTAAGGACCGTACAATCACGCTTAAAGATATAGCCCAAGATGATTCTTTAGCTGAAGGTAGTGAGGATAGCTCACTATCCTCTCCTTCTGTGTCAACACCAGCTATGCCCACGCAAGCGATGCCCAGTACATCTAGCGCGCCAATTGCTATTACTATGCAACAGTTAGCAGCAGTGATGGATAATTCTCTCGCAGCATTTTTATCCAAACTGCCAGTTTTTCCTAGGAAGCGTGATTGCTCAGTTTTAAATACAGAAAATGAGCAAGCAGACGCAGAGGATAATTTATCTGTAGTGCCCTCACATCAATCTGACTTGGCGGTGAGGGAGGGCCTGTCTGAGGGAGAAATTTCTGACACAGGAAAAGTTTCTCAACAGGCAGAGCCTGATACCATAGCATTTAAATTTAAGCTTGAACACCTCCGCGCTCTACTTAAGGAGGTCCTAGCTACTCTTGATGATTGTGACCCTTTGGTGGTCCCAGAAAAATTGTGTAAAATGGATAAATTCTTAGAGGTCCCAGTACACACTGATGCGTTTCCGATACCTAAGAGGGTGGCGGATATAGTGAATAAGGAGTGGGAGAAGCCAGGTGTACCTTTTGTTCCCCCTCCTATATTTAAGAAAATGTTCCCCATTGTTGACCCCAGAAGGGACGCGTGGCAGACGGTCCCTAAGGTAGAGGGGGCAGTTTCAACGCTAGCTAAGCGCACAGCTATACCAATAGAAGACAGTTGCGCTTTCAAAGATCCTATGGATAAAAAAATTAGAAGGTTTACTTAAGAAAATTTTTGTTCAACAAGGTTTTCTTCTTCAACCAATTTCTTGCATTATTCCTGTAACCACTGCAGCTGCTTTTTGGTTTGAGGAATTAGAAAACTCGCTCCAGAAGGAGACTTCTTATGATGAAGTCATGGATAGAATTCACGCCCTGAAGTTGGCTAATTCTTTCATTACAGATGCCGCTTTTCAGTTAGCTAAATTAGCGGGGGGAAAAATTCTGGTTTCGCAATAGTGGAGCGTAGGGCGCTTTTGGGTAAAATCGTGGTCGGCGGATGTGTCGTCCAAAACAAAATTGCTTAATATTCCTTTCAAGGGTAAGACCCTACCTATTCAGGCCAGAGCTGAAAGAAATTATTTGAGATATCACTGGGGGAAAGGGCCATGCCCTTCCACAGGATAGACCTTTCAAAGCTAAAAATAAGTCTAATTTTCGTTCCTTTCGCAATTTCAGGAACGGACCGGCTTCTACCTCTACAGCCAGTAGGCAAGAATGTAACGCACCCCAGCCCAAACCAGCATGGAAACCATTGCAAGGCTGGAACAAGGGTAAACAGGCCAAAAAGCCTGCTGCTGCTACCAAGACAGCATGAAGGGGTAGCCCCCGATCCGGGACCGGATCTAGTAGGGGGCAGACTTTCTCTCTTTGCTCAGGCCTGGGCAAGAGATGTTCCGGACCCCTGGGCACTAGAAATTGTCTCTCAGGGGTATCTTCTAGAATTCAAGGACCTTCCTCCAAGGGGAAGGTTCCACATGTCTCGCTTATCTTTAGACCAGATAAAGAGACAGGCATTCTTACATTGCGTAGAAGACCTTTTAAAAATGGGAGTGATAAACCCAGTTCCAACAGCAGAACAAGGACTGGGATTTTACTCAAACCTGTTTGTAGTTCCCAAAAAGGAAGGAACTTTCAGGCCAATTCTGGATTTAAAGATCCTAAACAAATTCCTCAGAGTTCCATCATTCAAAATGGAAACCATTCGGACAATTTTACCAATGATCCAGGAGGGTCAATATATGACTACCGTGGACTTTAAGGATGCATACCTGCATATTCCTATCCATAAAGATCACCATCAGTTTCTGAGGTTCGCCTTTCTGGACAAGCATTACCAGTTCGTGGCTCTTCCCTTCGGATTGGCCACTGCTCCCAGAATTTTCACAAAGGTGCTAGGGTCCCTTCTAGCGGTGCTAAGGCCAAGGGGCATTGCAGTAGCACCTTACCTAGACGACATTTTAATACAGGCGTCGTCCTTTCACAAAGCAAGGGCTCATACGGACATTGTTCTAGCCTTTCTAAGGTCTCACAGGTGGAAGGTGAACATAGAAAAAAGTTCTTTGTCCCCGTTCACAAGGGTTCCCTTCCTGGGAACAATAATAGACTCGGTAGAAATGAAAATCTTTCTGACAGAGGTCAGGAAATTAAAACTTTTGAACACTTGTTGAGTTCTTCAATCCATTCCTCAACCCTCCATAGCTCAGTGCATGGAGGTAATAGGACTAATGGTTGCGGCAATGGACGTGGTTCCTTTTGCTCGAATTCATTTAAGACCATTGCAACTGTGCATGCTCAAACAATGGAATGGGGATTATGCAGATTTGTCTCCCCAGATTCAGATGGACCAGCAAACCAGAGACTCACTCCTCTGGTGGTTGTCTCAGGATCACCTGTCTCAGGGAATGAGTTTCCGAAGACTGGAGTGGATCATTGTCACGACCGACACCAGCCTCTTAGGCTGGGGCGCGGTCTGGAAGTCCCTGAAGGCTCAGGGTCTATGGTCTCGGGAAGAATCTCTTCTCCCGATAAACATTTTGGAATTGAGAGCGATATTCAATGCGCTCCAGGCATGGCCTCAACTAGCGGAGGCCAAATTCATCAGATTTCAGTCGGACAACATGACGACTGTAGCGTACATCAATCATCAGGGGGGAACAAAGAGTTCCCTGGCGATGAGGGAGGTATCCAAGATCATCAAATGGGCAGAGGATCACTCCTGCCATCTATCAGCAATTCACATTCCAGGAGTGGACAACTGGGAAGCGGATTATCTGAGGAGTCAGACTGTCCATCCGGGGGAGTGGGAACTCCACCCAGAGGTTTTTGCTCAGCTGACCCAGCTATGGGGCATTCCAGATCTGGATCTGATGGCGTCACGTCAGAACTCCAAAGTTACACGTTACGGGTCCAGGTCCAGGGATCCCAAGGCGACATTGGTAGATGCCTTAGTAGCGCCTTGGTCGTTCAGTCTAGCTTATGTCTTTCCACCGTTTCCCCTTCTCCCCCGGCTAGTAGCCAGGATCAAACAGGAGAAGGCTTTGGTAATTCTGATAGCTCCTGCGTGGCCACGCAGGACTTGGTATGCAGACCTGGTGAATATGTCATCGGTTCCACCATGGAAGCTGCCTTTGAGGCAGGACCTTCTAATTCAAGGTCCATTTGAACACCCAAACCTAGTTTCTCTGCAACTGACTGCTTGGAGATTGAACGCTTGATTCTAGCTAAGCGTGGGTTTTCGGAATCAGTTATAGATACTCTGATCCAGGCTAGAAAGCCTGTCACCAGGAAAATTTACCATAAGATATGGCGCAAATATCTTTGCTGGTGCGAATCCAAGGGTTACTCATGGAGTAAGATTAGGATTCCAAGGATACTATCTTTTCTCCAAGAAGGATTGGAGAAAGGTCTGTCAGCTAGTTCTTTAAAGGGACAGATATCTGCTCTGTCTGTTTTGTTACACAAGCGTCTGGCAGCCATGCCAGATATTCAGGCGTTTGTACAGAATCAACAATGAAAAAGTATGAGAAGCACACGAGTTGGAACAAGCAAGCGGATTTAATGGACAGTTCCAAGTAACATGTACATCAAAAACGTAAGTGGTACATACCCCCAAATAAAAGTGCAGAGAAAACTTGTGTGAAAATATATTAAGTGCAGGGCACCTAAACAAACGGCTTACGCGTTTTGGCCTAAGCCTTACTCATAGCCTATTAAGAAGTGCACCAAACGAACGTGCTATAAAAACTAGCCCCCACACTGATTGGCCGCCAGACAAGCTTCCTTTCTGGTAACCGGCCAATCGGGGAGGTGTAAACACACACACCTATAATGCACACAGTGATGGCCCCCTCCCCCTCTGTAGCTGTCAGGTTATCAAATGTATTATCAACATACCTATATCGGCACTAGCGCCAGTATATGTGATAGACAGCGGGTCATCCGTCTCTTCGTACCCGGTGCGTAACCAGTGGCGCCGCAACACAATACAGTGAGAATAGGCGGCGTCAGAACAGCCAACGAACAGTCCGTCACGCACGGATCGGATGCAACCACTATGATGCGCATCCAGTACTAATACAGGTTCCATCAACCTAGTGTATAAGGGCTAATAGTGAACAGCGCTATATGGCCATGTAGCCCAAATATAAATCCATGCGCCTAAACAAATCAACGCAGCCCATACACTATGAGGTGGCCCCGAGCGGTGTCCCCAGCCCTGAGAACCACTACGTTTAGTTGTATATCGTGGGATATATTGGAAATTACACAAAAGAGGACTATAGTGAACCAGTGACAAGGTTAATAAAACAGCTAATGGATAAATGAAATGTAACAATTGGTTCCCATTAGGTGTAAAGTGGAAACATTGAGAATAGTAACAATGTTGGACATCCCCAGAAAGATGAGAGCCCCCTGCTTGGTCCAACTTTACCTTGCAAAGTGCAGGGAGACCAAGGGACCAAGAGGTAACACTGAAAGGAAGGGCGAGAGAGGATTCCTAGACCGACCAGAAGTTGATTAGGTCGAACTCGGAATTTATGCCCCCTGGAAATCTGGTTTTCAGTTTAAAAATCCAGAAGGCCTCCCTCTCCCCCAGTTTCAGGGTATGGTCAGTCAACCCCCTCTTAGGTAACACTCTGTCGATGAGAGTCCAAACAAAAGATTTGGACGACTTTTGATGCTCATCCACAAAATGCCTTATGAGTGGAGTGGTAAGTATCCCTATCCTAATATCGGATAGGTGTTCTTTAATACGTGTTCTGGCCTCCCTTGTGGTGAGGCCCACGTATTGTAAATTGCAAATGTTGCATGTGATGAGGTAGATGACAAATGTGTGTCTGCAATTTAAGCAGTACTTAATTTGAAACGTCTCCCCTGAGACCGAGGAGACAAAGGAATCTCCCACCATCACCTTCTCACATGCAACACATGCATGGTAATGGCACCTGAAGGTACCCAGACAGGTAAGCCACGAGGAAGGAGCAGGACCAGTGGAACGTATTCTAGTTGGTGCAATGGTATTTCCAATCGTTCTATTCCTTCTGTAGGCGAACCTGACCCCCTGGTCAATCACATCCACAAGACCATCATCCGCTGTCAGTATCTTCAAATGTTTGCCTACAGTCTGGCAGATATCATGGTACTGTCTGGAGTATTCTGTTATGAAAGTGACCTTGGGGCCAGATCCGTCCAGCAGAGGAGCCTTCCTGCATTTGTTCTTCCTAGAATCCAGTAGACTAGCCCGTGGGATTCTTCCAACATCTTGTCTAGCTTTTAAGATAGTTTGCATATTGTACCCTCTCTCACTAAGTTTTTGGGTCAACTCATCCGCACTTGCCTCATAAATTGATGGCATCGAACAATTTCTTTTGAGGCGGATAAATTGACTCTTCGCCACCCCCCCCCCCCCGTGTGGAGGGGGCAAATTTGGCCCCCATAGCTGTCCCACGTCTCTGGAGATAGAAATCTCCACCGAACTCAAAGTAGTTGTGGGTCAAGAGAAATTTTGTTATTTCCACAACAAAATCCACAAATTCAGAGTTCCCAGAACATCTGTTCATAAAGAACCTAATGGCTTCCAGACCCTTGTCGTGTGGAATCGAGGTATACAACGATTTCACATCCACAGTGAGCCACCTGTATTCCTCCTTCCACACTATTTGCTCTAGGAGATTAATTACATGTCTAGTGTCTGCCAAATGGCTCCACAGGGTGCTCACTATGGGCTGTAAAATGTCATCTAGCCATTCCTACATGTGCTCCAAAAGAAAGCCTATTCCGCTAACAATTGGCCTCCCCTGTACATTAATAAGTGTCTTATGAACCTTGGGTAGATGTTTGAAGGTTGCGATAACCGGATTGGATACCAGCAAATAATCTCTGGTGTTAGAATCGATAAAACCAAGTTCCACCCCGTCATCTACAAGGGAGGCCAATTGTTTCTGGAAAGCTTTAGTGGGATCGCCCCGTAACTGGGTATAGTCATCTTTATTGTGTAGCTGTCTTTCAGCCTCAGTCACAAAATCCTTTCTGTTAAGGATGACTACTGTCCCACCCTTGTCAGCGGCCCTAATTGTAACGCCCTCATTATTGGCTAGACTCTCCATGGCTTTCTTCTGTCTACCTGTCAAATTGCTTCCTTTTCCTCTAAAGGATCTATAATAGAGGTTAGACAGATCTTCCTCCACTCTCCTCTGGAATTTTTCATGAAGACCGCCCCTACATTGTAGGGGATAGAAAGTTGATTTCTCCCGAAAGGAGGGTAGTTTCACACTTTCTTGGCCCCCAGGCCCCATGTCTTCTCCTAAAGATTCCAGAGTACCTATATCACAAATTTCCTGGAAATCAAGAGTGTTATCCCTTAATTCTCTGGATTTATCTTCCCTCCATAGAATGTGATCATGGCTCTGATCATTCACTGTTGGATGCATGTTGAAGAATTTTTTTAAAGTTAGATCCCTTATGAGCTTATTCACATTTAGTAGGGTCTTGAAGAGGTCAAAGTCAGCTGTTGGTACAAATGTTAGACCCAGGCTCAGGACTTCCATCTCGTGAGTGTCCGGGGAATAACTCGATAGGTTAATTACGTTCCGTATCCGTAGTTCCCTCTCCTTCTTCCCCTTCTCTGTGGGTACCTCCGTTGCTCCTGAAACTGGTATCCCGTGTCCTGATTTGGTTTTCCTCCTCCCCCTTTCTGTTTTTTTGTGGGGGATGGAAAAAACCTGTTCCAATTGTGCCTGGTCACGTTCCTCTCTCGCACTTCGGGCTGTTACTGCGGGAGTGGGGTCATCCCTGTAGTTGGAATTTGCATTAAATGTTGATGTAGGAGTTTTCAGGATTGGTGCGTTTGTTTTAGGTCGCACCACCTGTTCTTGATCTGCTCCTTCACTCCCTGATCCCAGAGCCTTCGTCCCAGGACTCGCCCTCGCTCTCAGAGAAGTTCACTCTTCTGCCCCTGTTGCCTTTCTGTTTATTGGGGCCTCGTCGATGGTTAGGTCTGAAGGAATTCCTATTTTGTTCCCTTCTGAAGAGTGTTCTGTCTACAGACCTGTGGCTCCTCCATGGAGTCTAAATTTAGTTCTTTCAGTTCTTCAAGGGGTTCCGTTTGAACCTCTACATTCCATAGATATTAAGTTACTATCTTGGAAAGTTTTGTTTTTAGTAGCTATTTCTTCTGCTAGAAGAGTTTCTGAATTGTCTGCTTTGCAGTGTAATTCACCCTATCTGGTGTTTCATACAGATAAGGTCGTTTTACGTACCAAACCTGGTTTTCTTCCAAAAGTGGTTTCCAATAAGAATATCAACCAGGAAATAGTTGTTCCTTCTCTGTGTCCTAATCCAGTTTCTAACAAGGAACGTCTGTTACACAATCTTGATGTGGCTGAAAAGCATCATCCGGTTGGCTTATGAGACTGCTGGAAGGCAGCCTCCTGAACGAATTACAGCTCACTCTACTAGAGCTGTGGCTTCCACATGGGCTTTCAAGAATGAGGCTTCTGTTGAACAGATTTGTAAGGCAGCGACTTGGTCTTCACTGCATACGTTTGCCAAATTTTACAAATGTGATACTTTTGCTTCTACGGAGGCTATTTTTGGGAGAAAGGTTTTGCAAGCAGTTGTGCCTTCCGTTTAGGTTACCTGACTTGTTCCCTCCCTTCATCCGTGTCCTAAAGCTTTGGTATTGGTTCCCACAAGTAAGGATGAAGCCGTGGACCGGATACACCAATGTAGGAGAAAACAGAATTTGTTTACCTGATAAATTTCTTTCTCCTACGGTGTATCCGGTCCACGGCCCGCCCTGGCAATTTGGTCGGGTTTAAATTTATTTTTTGTAAACTAGTCACCACTGCACCCTATGGTTCTCCTTTTTCTCCTAACCGTCGGTCGAATGACTGGGGGGGCGGAGCCTGAGGGGAGCTATATGGACAGCTCTGCTGTGTGCTCTCTTTGCCACTTCCTGTAGGGATTGAGAATATCCCACAAGTAAGGATGAAGCCGTGGACCGGATACACCGTAGGAGAAAGAAATTTATCAGGTAAACATAAATTCTGTTTTTAAAACTTAGAGATAGTAACATTTTTGCTTGTGTTGCTTTTTATTTTACATACACCTTCTAATGTGACTGTTAGAAGTCTAGTGATACCGGGTAATCTTTTACACATTTTCTAACCATAGTGTCTGCAATTATTGCTCACCTGCAGGCAGTGCTCTGCGGTCCCTTTGCATAGACATTGCTTGGATTTCCTTAGCAATGGCTAGTTACAGCTATATTGATATTTATATTGGTCTGGTTCTGCATGACAGAAAGAAGATGCTCTTTTTTATTTTAAAGAGACAGTGCAGAGACTTTGTGTGAAAATTTTATTAACGGACTTGACACTGTTTTTTTGTTCTTTCCTCCTTTGTGACTTGGGATGGTCTCAAGACTCGCATAAATGCAGCCGGTCAGGTGACTTGACAACTGCTGAGACACAGGGGCTTCACTCTGTCGGAGACTCCCTTGGGGGAGATTCAAGACACGATAAAGGCTATGAAACTTGCTACTGACTTTATTACAGACACCTTTTGCAGGTCTTCAGCTACAACTAAGAGTTTGGTTCTAACCCGCAGGACCTTATGGCTATAGTTTTGGTCCGTGGATGTGTCTTCTAAGGCTAAGCTTCTTTTTATTCGTTACAAGGGTAAGACTTTGTTCGGACCTTCTCTGCAGGAGATCATTTCTGATATCTCGGGAGGTAAGGGCCATCTTCTCCCGCAGAATAAGATGATTAAACTTGAGGGACGTCAGACTAATTTTCGGGAGCCGGACAAATAGCTCAGCAGGTTTAGGCACTGTGGCTGAGCTCTGTAGCAACCCAAGGGTTGCAGGTTCGATCCCCGGTGAGGTCCACTCAGCTTTTCATCCTTACGAGGTTAATAAAAATGAGCAGCGCCTTGAGATCCTTTACGGGTGATTAGCTGCACATTCCAAGTACCCGATACATTCATACATACAATTGATCCTTTCGGAATACCGAAGAAATTATTTCCTTTTTCTCCGTTAAGCAGGAATAACCTAAGCCTGCATGGAGGCCCAACCTTTCTTGGTAGCCCAAGCAAGCCAAGAAGCCTGCTAAAAAACTAAGTTGGCATGAAGGGCATGCCCCTGATCCAAGGCCGAATCTGGTAGGGGGCAGACTATCCCTTTTTGTTCAGGCCTGGGTGCGGGATGTTCAGGATCCGTGGGCTTTAGAAATCGTTTCCCAGGGGTATGAATTGGAATTCAAAGATTTTCCCCCTATCGGCAAGTTCCTTCTTTCTAGATTATCTGCAGATCAGATACAAGGAGAAGCGTGCTTGCGTTGCATAGAGTGAATGTTCCTGTTCCAGCACAGGGACAGGGTCAGAGTATTTTTTACTCAAATCTGGTTGGGGTTCCCGAAAAAGGGGAATCTTCAGACCACTCTTGGACCTCAAGAGTCTACACAAATTTCTCGAGTACGATGGACACTATACATTCCATGCTACCACTGATTCAAGAAGGTCAGTTCAGGTCCACAGTGGATCTAAAGGATACATACCTACATGTTCCCATTCACAGGGACCATTACAAGTTTCTAAAGGTTTGCATTTTTAGCAAACTCTTTCAGTTCATGGCATTACCTTTCGGCCTAGCCACTGCTCCAAGAGTATTTTCAAAGGTGCTGGGATCTCTTCGGGCGGTTCTTAGACCACAGGGCATTGGAGTGGCACCGTATCTGGACGATATTCTAATTCAAGCGCCATCATTTCAACAAACCAGATCCCATACCAACCTGGTATTATTCTTCCTGTGTACTCATGGGTGGAAGATAAATCTGGAAAACAGGCTCCTTGTTTCCAAGTACAAGGGTAACCTTTCTAGGGACCATAATAGATTCCCTGTCAATGAAAATTTTTCTGACAGAGGTCAGGAAAACAAAGTTGTTACATACCTGTCGTGCCCTTCAGTCCACTCTCCGGCCTTCGGTGACTCAATGTATGGAGGTAATAGGGCTGATGGTGGCGACAATGCATATCATCCCTTTTGCTTGGTTCCATCTCAGACCTCTACAGCTAAGCATGCTCAGGCAATGGAACGGGGATTATACAGACCTGTCTCCTCTGATAACTCTAGATCAGGAGATAAGGGATTCTCTTCAGTGGTGGTAGTCTCTGGATCATCTATCCCAGGGAACCTGCTTTCGCAGGCCGGCTTGGGAAATTGTATCAGACGCCAGCCTTCTGGGGTGGGGAGCTGTCTGGAACTCCCTGAAGACTCAGGAACTTTGGACTCGGTCAGAGTCAGTTCTCCCGGAGGTGTTTTCCAAACTGATCCTCAAGTGGGTCAGCCGGAGTTGGATCTGATGGCATCTCGAAGGAATACCAAACTTCCGAGATGCGGGTCGAGATCCAGGGACCCCCAGGCGGAATTAATAGACGCTCTGGCGGTTCCTTGGAATTTCAATCTAGCATACCTGTTTCATCCATTTGCGCTTCTTCCTCGGGTAATTGTCCGACTCATACAGGAGAGGGCGTCGGTGATACTCATAGCACCGGCATGGCCTCGAAGAATTAGGTATGCGGGCCTGATAGAGATGGCATTTCTACCACCTTGATGACTGCCGTTGAGGAAGGACCTTCTCATTCAGGGTCCCTTCATTCACCTAAATCTAGCTTCTCTGAAGCTGTCTGCGTGGAGATTGAACTCTTGATTTTATCCAAGCGTGGGTTCTCTGATCCGGTCATAGAGACCTTGATTCAGGCTCGTAAGCCTGTAACTAGAGAAATCTGCCATAAGATTTGGCATAAATACTTTTATTGGTGTGAATCCTAGGGCTACTCTTGGAGTAGAGTTAGGATTCCTAGAGTTTTGTCTCTTCTCCAGGAAGGTCTGGAGAAGGGTTTATCTGCTAGTTCCCTAAAAGGGGTCAAATTTCGGTTCTATCCATTTTTGTTTCACAAACGTCTAGCAGGTGTACCAGATGTACAATCTTTTTGTCAGGCCTTGGTAAGAATCAAGCCTGTGTTCAAATCAGTTACTCCTACATGGAGTCTTCTTCTAGTTCTCAAAGTTCTTCAAGGGGCTCCGATTAAGCCTATGCATTCCTTAGATATCA
Source organism: Bombina bombina (assembly GCF_027579735.1). Classification (NCBI taxonomy): domain Eukaryota; kingdom Metazoa; phylum Chordata; class Amphibia; order Anura; family Bombinatoridae; genus Bombina; species Bombina bombina. The sequence goes on along the minus strand of NC_069501.1, from coordinate 958,806,762 downwards.
AGTTAATATCTTGGAAAGTTCTTTTTCTGGTTGCTATTTCTTCTGCGCGAAGAGTCTCAGAACTCTTGGCCCTACAGTGCGAATCTCCATACCTTATTTTCCGCTCAGATAAGGTAGTGTTTAGAACACAATTATGTTTTCTTCTTAAAGTCGTTTCGGATAGAAACATTAACCAAGAAATTGTTGTTCCTTCCTTGTGTTCTAATCTTTCTTCCCAGAAGGAGAGACTTCTTCACAATTTAGATGTGGTTCGGGCCCTTAAGTTTTATCTTCAGGCGACTAAGGACTTTCGTCAGTCCTCTTCTTTTTTTTTTTGTAGTTTTTTCTGGCAGACGTAAGGGTCAGAAAGTTACAACTTATTCTCTTTCTTTGTGGATGAAGAGTATCATACGTCTTGCATATGGGACTGCTGGGTAGCTCCTTCCTGAGAGGGTTGCGGCTCTTTCCACTAGGGCTGTGGCTTCCTCGTGGGCATTCAAATGTGATGCTTCTGCTGAACAGATTTGCAAGGCTGCAGCTTGGTCCTCTTTTCACTCTTTTTCCTAATTTGATACTTTTGCCTCTGCTGAGGCTGTTTTTGGGTGGAAAGTTCTTCAAGCAGTGGTGCCTTCCGTTTAGGTTCCCTGTCTTGTCCCTCCCTTTTCATCCGTGTACTATAGCTTTGGTATTGTATCCCACAAGTAAGGATGAAATCCGTGGACTCATCATATCTTGAAAAAGAAAAGGAAATTTATGCTTACCTGATAAATTTGTTTCTTTTTCGATACGATGAGTCCATGGCCCGCCCTGTTCTATGAGACAGGTTATTTAATTTTTGTTACACTTCAGACACCTATGCTCCTTGGCTTTTCCTGTCTCTTCCTAACTTCGGTCGAATGACTGGGTTGGGAGGGAAGGGAGGAGCTATTTATACAGCTCTGCTGTGGAGCTCTTTGCCTCCTCCTGCTGACCAGGAGGCAATATCCCACAAGTAAGGATGAAATCCGTGGACTCATCGTATCGAAAAAGAAACAAATTTATCAGGTAAGCATAAATTTCCTTTTTAACCCTTAAGGACAAGGGATATTTTTACATTTTTGCGGTGTTTGTGTTTAGCTGTAATTTTCCTTACTCATTTACTGTACCCACACATATTATATACCGGGTTTTTTTCTCGCCATTAAATGGACTTTCTAAAGATACCATTATTTTCATCATATATTTTATAATTTTTTTTATAGTATTTTATTTATTATAGTATATTTCTCCTGTTAAGTGTAGTCAGTCCACGGGTCATCCATTACTTATGGGATTATATCTCCTCCCTAACAGGAAATGCAAGAGGATCACCCAAGCAGAGCTGCTATATAGCTCCTCCCCTCTACGTCATACCCAGTCATTCTCTTGCACCTAACTAATAGATAGGACGTGTGAGAGGACTGTGGTTATTAAAATTAGTTGTTATATCTTCAATCAAAAGTTTGTTATTTTAAACAGCACCGGAGTGTGTTGTTTTTTCTCAGGCAGCATTAGAAGAAGAATCTACCTGAGTTTGTGTATGATCTTAGCGGTCGTAACTAAGATCCATTTGCTGTTCTCGGCCATTCTGAGGAGTGAGGTAACTTCAGAACAGGGGACAGCGGGCAGGGTTCACCTGCAAGGAGGTATGTTGCAGTATATTATTTTCTAAGGAATGGAATTGACTGAGAAAATAATGCTAATACCCATATAATGTAAGTGCAGCCTTAAATGCAGTAGTAGCGACTGGTATCAGGCTGATATGTATGTATGCCACACTGAGGTATTTCTGGGGAATGGAACTTCACTAAGAAAATACTGTATACATTAACTTATATTTGAGCCCCCACTGCAGTGAAAGCGACTAGCAGCAGGCTTATTAGTATCATTTCATGATTTTATTTTAAAACGTTTTACTGGCATGTTAATCGTTTTTCTCTGAGGTACTTGGTGATAAAAAATTTTGGGCATTATTTTTCCACATGGCTGTCGTTTATTTATGAATAAATTCAGTTTACTGAGCTTCCCCACTGTTATAATATGAGTGGGAGGGGCCTATTTTGGCGCTTTCTTGCGCAGTAAGAATTCACTCACAGTCTTCCTATTCCTTCCTCCATGATCCAGGACGTCTCTACAGAGCCCAGGGGTCTCCAAAACTAGTTTTGAGGGAGGTAATCACTCACAGCAGACCTGTGAGACTGTGCTTTTGACTGTGTTAAAACGTTTATATTCTGTTATCCGTTTTTTGGGATATTAAGGGGTTAATCATCCATTTGCTGGTGGGTGCAATCCTTGGCTAACTTAATGCATTTACTGTGAAAATTTGGTTGCTATAACAAATTTGGTTCATTGTGATTTCAACTGTGACAGTTTATTGGTGCTTCTTAAAGGCACAGTAACGTTTTTTATATTGTTTGTAAATTTATTTCAAAAGTATTTTCCAAGCTTGCTAGTTTCATTGCTAGTCTGTTAAACATGTCTGACACAGAGGAAACTCTTTGTGCAATATGTTTAAAGGCCAATGTGGAGCCCAATAGAAATTTGTGTACTAATTGCATTGATGCTACTTTAAATAAAAGTGTACATGTAAAGAAAATTTCACCAGACAACGAGGGGGAAGTTATGCCGACTAACTCTCCTCACGTGTCAGTACCTTCGTCTCCCGCTCAGGAGGTGCGTGATATTGTGGCGCCAAGTACATCAGGTCGGCCCATACAAATCACTTTGCAAGACATGGCTAATGTTATGACTGAAGTATTATCTAAATTGCCAGAAATTAGGGGTAAACGCGACCACTCTGGGGTGAGAACAGAGTGCGCTGATAATATTAGAGCCATGTCCGATACTGCGTCACATTTTGCAGAACATGAGGACGGAGAGCTTCATTCTGTGGGTGACGGATCTGATCCAAGTAAGCTGGATTCAGACATTTCAAATTTTAAATTTAAGCTTGAGAACCTCCGTGTATTGCTAGGGGAGGTATTAGCGGCTCTGAATGATTGTAACACGGTTGCAATTCCAGAGAAGATGTGTAGGCTGGATAAATATTTTGCGGTACCGACGTGTACTGATGTTTTTCCTATTCCTAAAAGGCTTACAGAAATTATTAACAAGGAGTGGGATAGACCTGGTGTGCCCTTTTCTCCCCCTCCTATATTTAGAAAAATGTTTCCAATAGACGCCACCACACGGGACTTATGGCAGACGGTCCCTAAGGTGGAGGGAGCAGTTTCTACTCTGGCTAAACGCACCACTATCCCGGTGGAGGATAGCTGTGCTTTTTCAGATCCAATGGATAAAAAGTTAGAGGGTTACCTTAAGAAAATGTTTGTTCAACAAGGTTTTATATTACAACCCCTTGCATGCATTGCGCCTGTCACGGCTGCGGCGGCATTCTGGTTTGAGTCTCTGGAAGAGACCATTAACTCAGTTACATTGGATGAGATTACAGACAAGCTTAGAGTGCTTAAGCTAGCCAATTCATTTATTTCCGATGCCGTAGTACACTTAATTAAACTTACGGCTAAGAATTCAGGATTCGCCATTCAAGCGCGCAGAGCGCTGTGGCTTAAATCTTGGTCAGCCGACTTCTAAATCTAAATTGCTTAACATACCTTTCAAAGGGCAGACATTATTCGGGCCCGGTTTGAAAGAAATTATCGCTGACATTACTGGAGGTAAGGGTCATGCTCTGCCTCAAGACAGAGCCAAACCAAGGGCTAGACAGTCTAATTTTCGTGCCTTTCGTAACTTCAAGGCAGGAGCAGCATCAAGTTCCTCAGCTCCAAAGCAGGAAGGAACTGTTGCTCGCTACAGACAGGGCTGGAAACCTAACCAGTCCTGGAACAAGGGCAAGCAGGCCAGAAAACCTGCTGCTGCCCCTAAGACAGCATGAAGTGAGGGCCCCCGATCCGGAAACGGATCTAGTGGGGGGCAGACTTTCTCTCTTCGTCCAGGATCCCTGGGCGTTAGAGATCATATCTCAGGGATATCTTCTGGACTTCAAAGCTTCTCCTCCAAAAGGGAGATTTCATCTTTCAAGGCTGTCAGCAAACCAGATAAAGAGAGAAGCGTTTCTACGCTGTGTACAAGACCTTTTACTAATGGGAGTGATCCATCCAGTTCCGCGGTCGGAGCACGGACAAGGGTTTTACTCAAATCTGTTTGTGGTTCCCAAAAAAGAGGGAACCTTCAGACCAATTTTGGACTTAAAGATCCTAAACAAATTCCTAAGAGTTCCATCGTTCAAAATGGAAACTATTCGGACAATCTTACCTATGATCCAAAGGGGTCAATACATGACCACAGTGGATTTAAAGGATGCCTACCTTCACATACCGATTCACAAGGATCATTATCGGTACCTAAGGTTTGCCTTCCTAGACAGGCATTACCAGTTTGTAGCTCTTCCCTTCGGGTTAGCCACGGCTCCAAGAATCTTTACAAAGGTTCTGGGCTCTCTTCTGGCGGTACTAAGACCGCGAGGAATTTCGGTAGCTCCGTACCTAGACGACATTCTGATACAAGCGTCAAGTTTCCAGACTGCCAAGTCTCATACAGAGTTGGTTCTGGCATTTCTAAGGTCGCACGGGTGGAAGGTGAACGTAGAAAAGAGTTCTCTATTGCCACTCACAAGAGTTCCCTTCTTGGGGACTCTTATAGATTCTGTAGAAATGAAAATTTACCTGACAGAAGACAGGTTAACAAAACTTCAAAATGCTTGCCGTGTCCTTCATTCCATTCAACACCCGTCAGTGGCTCAATGCATGGAGGTAATCGGCTTAATGGTAGCGGCAATGGACATAGTACCTTTTGCACGCCTGCATCTCAGACCACTACAATTGTGCATGCTAAGTCAGTGGAATGGGGATTACTCGGATTTGTCCCCTATGTTGAATCTGGATCAAGAGACCAGAGATTCTCTTCTATGGTGGCTTTCTCGGCCACATCTGTCCAGGGGGATGCCCTTCAGCAGGCCAGATTGGACGATTGTAACAACAGACGCCAGCCTACTAGGTTGGGGCGCTGTCTGGAATTCCCTGAAGGCTCAGGGATCATGGACTCAGGAGGAGAGTCTCCTTCCAATAAACATTCTGGAATTAAGATCAGTTCTCAATGCTCTTCTGGCTTGGCCTCAGCTAGCAACTCTGAGGTTCATCAGGTTCCAGTCGGACAACATCACGATTGTGGCTTACATCAACCATCAGGGAGGGACAAGGAGTTCCCTAGCGATGATGGAAGTCTCAAAGATAATTCGCTGGGCAGAGTCTCACTCTTGCCACCTGTCAGCGATCCACATCCCAGGCGTGGAGAACTGGGAGGCGGATTTCCTAAGTCGCCAGACTTTTCATCCGGGGGAGTGGGAACTTAACCCGTTGCACAACTGCTTCGGCGTTGGGGCAAACCAGATCTGGATCTCATGGCGTCTCGCCAGAACGCCAAGCTTCCTTGTTACGGGTCAAGGTCCAGGGACCCGGGAGCGGTTCTGATAGATGCTCTGACAGCACCTTGGGTCTTCAACATGGCTTATGTGTTTCCACCCTTCCCGATACTTCCTCGACTGATTGCCAGGATCAAACAGGAGAGAGCATCGGTGATTCTAATAGCGCCTGCGTGGCCACGCAGGACCTGGTATGCAGATCTAGTGGACATGTCGTCCTGTCCACCATGGTCTCTGCCTCTGAGACAGGACCTTCTGGTTCAGGGTCCTTTCAAACATCCAAATCTAATTTCTCTGAGGCTGACTGCATGGAGATTGAACGCTTGATTCTATCAAAGCGTGGATTCTCGGAGTCAGTGATTGATACCTTAATACAGGCTAGGAAACCTGTTACTAGGAAAATTTACCATAAAATATGGCGTAAATACTTACATTGGTGCGAATCCAAGAGTTACTCATGGAGTAAGGTTAGGATTCCTAGGATATTGTCTTTTCTACAAGAAGGCTTAGAAAAGGGTTTATCTGCTAGTTCGTTAAAGGGACAGATCTCAGCTCTGTCCATTCTTTTACACAAGCGTCTGTCAGAAGTTCCAGACGTTCAGGCTTTTTGTCAGGCTTTGGCCAGGATTAAGCCTGTGTTTAAAACTGTTGCTCCGCCATGGAGCTTAAACTTAGTTCTTAACGTTTTACAGGGTGTTCCGTTTGAACCCCTTCATTCCATTGATATCAAGCTGTTATCTTGGAAAGTTCTGTTCCTAATGGCTATTTCCTCGGCTCGAAGAGTCTCTGAGTTATCAGCATTACATTGTGATTCTCCTTATCTGATTTTTCACTCAGACAAGGTAGTTCTGCGTACAAAACCTGGGTTCTTACCTAAGGTAGTCACTAACAAGAATATCAATCAAGAGATTGTTGTTCCTTCATTGTGCCCTAGTCCTTCCTCAAAGAAGGAACGACTTCTGCACAATCTAGACGTTGTCCGTGCCCTGAAATTCTATTTACAGGCAACTAAAGATTTTCGACAAACTTCTTCCCTGTTTGTCGTTTATTCTGGACAGAGGAGAGGTCAAAAGGCTTCGGCTACCTCTCTCTCCTTCTGGCTTCGTAGCATAATACGTTTAGCCTATGAGACTGCTGGACAGCAGCCTCCTGAAAGAATTACAGCTCATTCTACCAGAGCTGTGGCTTCCACTTGGGCCTTTAAAAATGAGGCCTCTGTTGAACAGATTTGCAAGGCTGCAACTTGGTCTTCACTTCACACCTTTTCAAAATTTTACAAATTTGACACTTTTGCTTCTTCGGAGGCTGTTTTTGGGAGAAAGGTACTTCAGGCAGTGGTTCCTTCTGTTTAATGTTCCTGCCTTGTCCCTCCCTTCATCCGTGTACTTTAGCTTTGGTATTGGTATTCCATAAGTAATGGATGACCCGTGGACTGACTACACTTAACAGGAGAAAACATAATTTATGCTTACCTGATAAATTCCTTTCTCCTGTAGTGTAGTCAGTCCACGGCCCGCCCTGTTTTTACGGCAGGTCTAAATTTTAAATTAAACTCCAGTCACCACTGCACCCTATAGTTTCTCCTTTCTCGTTTGGTTTTCGGTCGAATGACTGGGTATGACGTAGAGGGGAGGAGCTATATAGCAGCTCTGCTTGGGTGATCCTCTTGCATTTCCTGTTAGGGAGGAGATATAATCCCATAAGTAATGGATGACCCGTGGACTGACTACACTACAGGAGAAAGGAATTTATCAGGTAAGCATAAATTATGTTTTTATAAGATGAGGCAAAATGGAAAAAATACACACTTTTTCTAACTTTGACCCCCAAAATCTGTTACACATCTACAACCACCAAAAAAACACCCATGCTAAATAGTTTCTAAATTTTGTCCTGAGTTTAGAAATACCCAATGTTTACATGTTCTTTGATTTTTTTGCAAGTTAGAGGGCAATAAATACAAGTAGCACTTTGCTATTTCCAAACCACTTTTTCGTTTACAAGATATGACGAGTCCACGGATTTCATCCTTATGGGATAACGCCTCCTGGTTAGCAGGAAGTGGCAAAGAGCACCACAGCAGAGCTGTATATATAGCTCCTCCCTTCCCTCCCACCCCAGTCATTCTCTTTGCCTGTGTTAGTGATAGGAAGAGGTAAAGTGAGGTGTTAGTTTAGATTCTTCAATCAAGAAGTTTTTTATTTTAAAATGGTGCCAGTGAGTACTATTTTTCTCAGGGAGAAGTTGTCAGTCAATAACTTCCCAAGAGGAGTGGAGACATCTTATTTTCTGCCCTGATGTTGATAATCTTAGCAAACATTATCTAAGATCTTGCTGGTTCCCACAGAGTGGTTGAAGGTAGTGTAAAGAAACATCTTCAGTGTGGAGAACCGTGTCATGCTACAAGCAGCATTGAGGTATGTTCAGTCATTTGTTTCTGGGCGAGGTGCAGGGGCCTGTAGTGTAATAACATTGATAAAAATTGGGTATATAACATAACCAAACAAGTGGTGCAATATTAAGTTAAGTTGGGCTCATAAGGGCATGTTTTATTGCCGCAAAAGTTGTTTTGGCTGATAACAAGAAAAATTGTTGGGCTTTTATTATTTAAAGGCGCAGTACACTTTTAGTCAAAAAAATTTTGTCTATATAATTTGACTTCAGAGCTCATTATATCAAGTAAAGAACGACTGTTATTGCTAGTCGGTTTAACATGTCTGAACTTGAGGAAAGTACTTGTTCTATGTGTTTAGATGCCATTATGGAACCCCCTCTTACTTTTTGTCCCTCATGTACTGAAATGGCCTTACAATGTAAAGAACAGATTTTCTTTAAGGAAAGTGTGTCTAAGGATGCTTCTCAGACTGATGAGAATCAGGGTATGCCGCTACTTTCTCCCTAAGCGTCACAACCTTTAACACCCACCCAAGCGACGCCGGGTTCTTCAACTGTGTCCACTTCATTTACTCTGCAGGATATGGCTGCAGTTATGTCATCTACCCTTAAAGAGGTTTTATCTAAGTTCCCAGTGTTGCAGGGCAAACGCAGCAGGACAGAAGCCAATTCGAATCCTGCGACTTCTGATGCTTTGTTGGCTATTTCCAATGTAACCTCACAGGGATCTGAATTGGAGGTCAGGGAACTTCTGTCTGAGGGGGAATTTTCCGACTCGGGAAATGTGTTACCTCAGACGGACTCGGACGTCATGTCCTTCAGATTTAAGCTTGAACACCTTCGCCTGTTACTTCGGGAGGTTTTAACGACTCTGGATGACTGTGACTCTATTGTGGTACCACCAGAGAAACTGTGTAAGATGGACAAATGTTTTTCCGGTTCCTAAGAGAATCTCGGAAATTATTACGCAGGAATGGGAAAGACCGGGTATCCTGTTTTCACCCTCTCCTAATTTTAAGAAAATGTATCCCATATCTGACACTGTCTGGGACTCTTGGCAAACAGTCCCTAAGGTGGGGGGAGCTACATCTACCCTGGCTAAGCGTACAACTATTCCTATTGAGGACAGTTGTGCTTTCAAAGACCCTATGGATAAGAAATTGGAGGGTCTTCTAAAAAAGTTATTTATTCATCAGGGTTTCCTTTTATAACCGACGGCCTGCATTGTACCAGTTACAACTGCGGCGGCCTTCTGGTTTGACGCCTTAGAAGAGTCTCTTAAGACTGAGGTTTCTTTAGAGGAAATCTTAGATAGAATTAAGGCTCTTAAGCTGGCTAATTCTTTTATTACGGATGCCGCTTTTCAGATTGCCAAATTGGCGGCTAAGAATGCCGGATTTGCCATTTTAGCGCGTAGAGCATTATGGTTAAAATCTTAGTCTGCTGATGTGTCATCTAAGTCAAAGCTTTTGGCTATTTCTTTCAAAGGAAAACCCCTATTCGGGCCTGACTTGAAAGAAATCATTTCTGACATTACGGGAGGTAAGGGTCATCTCCTACCTCAGGATAGAACAGCTAAACTGAGGGGTAAACAAAATAATTTTCGTTCCTTTCGGAACTTCAAAGGAGTCCCCTCTTCTTCCTCTTCTTCCGCTTAAACAGGAAGGGAATTTTGCTCAGGCCAAGTCCATCTGGAGACCCAACCAGGCTTGGAACAAGGGTAAACAACCCGAAAAGCCCGCTGCTGCTACCAAGACAGCATGAAGGGGCTGCCCCCGATCCGGGACCGGATCTAGTAGGGGGCAGACTTTCTCTTTGCCCAGGCTTGGGTAAGAGATGTTCAGTACCCCTGGACACTGGAAATAGTGTCCCAAGGGTATCAGTTGGAATTCAAAAAATCGCTCCCAAGGCGGAAGTTTCTTCTTTCACTATTGTCTGTAGACCAGATAAAGAGATGCATTCTTACGTTGTGTAAAAGACCTCTCTACTATGGGAGTAATACGTCCCGTTCCAATACTGGAACAGGGGCAGGGGTTTTACTCAAATCTTTTGAGGTTCCCAAAAAAGAGGGAACGTTTCGACCCATTTTAGATCTAAAGAATCTAAACAAGTTTCTCAGAGTCCCATCCTTCAAGATGGAGACTATTCGAACCATTCTGCCATTGATCCAGGAGGGTCAAGATATGACTACCGTGGACTTGAAGGATGCATATCTTCATATTCCTATCCTCAAGGATCATCACCAGTTCCTAAGTTTTGCCTTCCTGGACAAACATTTTCAGTTTGTGGCCCTTCCCTTCGGGTTGGCCACAGCACCCAGGATCTTCACGAAGGTTCTAGGGTCCCTTCTGGCGGTTCTCAGGCCGCGGGGCATTGCAGTGGTTCCTTATCTGGACGATATTCTGATCCAGGCGTCGTCTTACCATCTGACAAAATCTCATACAGACATGGTTCTGTCCTTTCTGAGGACTCACGGGTGGAATCTGAATCTAGAAAAGAGTTCACTAATTCCGCAGACAAGGGTTCCCTTCTTGGGAACTCTTAATAGATTCTATATCCATGAAAATTTTCTTGACAGAGGTCAGAAAGTCAAAGATTCTGAATACATGCCGAGCCCTTCAGTCCAATCCTCGATCATCAGTGGCTCAGTGCATGGAGGTGATTGGATTAATGGTTGCGGCAATGGACATCATTCCGTTTGCTCGATTTCATCTCAGACAGCTACAACTGTGCATGCTCGGGCAGTGGAATGGAGATTATGCAAATTTGTCTCCTCAGATAAGTCTGGATCAGGAGACAAGAGACTCTCTTCTTTGGTGGTTGTCGCCGGATCATCTGTCCCAAGGGACGTGCTTCCGCAGACCCTCTTGGGTGATAGTGACAATGGACGCCAGTCTACTAGGCTGGGGTGCGGTCTGGAATTCCCTGAAGGCTCAGGGGGTGTGGACTTGGTTGGAGTCTCTACTTCCAATCAATATTCTGGAATTGAGAGCAATATTCAATGCGCTTCAGGCTTGGCCTCAGTTGGCTTCTGCCAAATTCATCCGATTTCAGTCGGACAACATCACAACTGTAGCTTACATCAATCATCAGGGAGGAACGAGGAGTTCCTTAGCGATGACAGAAGTATCCAAGATAATTCGGTGGGCGGAAGCTCACTCTTGTTATCTGTCAACAATCTACATCCCAGGAGTGGACAACTGGGAAGTGGACTTTTTCTCTTGTTAAGTGTATCCAGTCCACGGATCATCCATTACTTGTGGGATATTCTCCTTCCCAACAGGAAGTTGCAAGAGGATCACCCACAGCAGAGCTGCTATATAGCTCCTCCCCTCACTGCCATATCCAGTCATTCTCTTGCAACTCTCAACAAAGATGGACTTAGTAAGAGGAGAGTGGTGTATTATAGTTAGTTTTTTAACTTCAATCAAAAGTTTGTTA
>NC_069501.1:958641244-958778291 GCF_027579735.1 Bombina bombina | reverse complement strand
TAAAACTTCTCATTTAGCTGATGAATTTTCAAATGACCAGCAACATAATAATTTATCCTCTTCTGATGAGAATCTATCTGATTCAGAAGATCCTTCCTCCGACATTGACACTGACAAATCTACTTATTTATTTAAAATACAGTATATGCGTTCTTTATTAAAAGAAGTGTTAATTACTTTGGATATTGAGGTAACCAGTCCTATTGACGTTCAGTCTAATAAACGTTTAAATGCTGTTTTTAAACCTCCTGTGGTTTCCCCAGGGGTTTTCTCCAAAATTGGTGTGTCCGGTCCACGGCTTCATCCTTACTTGTGGGATATTCTCTTCCCCTACAGGAAATGGCAAAGAGAGCACCCAGCAAGAGCTGTCCATATAGCTCCCCCTCTGGCTCCGCTCCCCCAGTCCTTCTCTTTGCCGCTCTGAACAAGTAGCATCTCCACGGGGATGGTAAAGAGTATGTGGTGTTAGTTGTAGTTTTTTATTCTTCTATCAAGAGTTTGTTATTTTAAAATAGTGCCGGTTTGTACTATTTATTCTAAAACAGAAAAGGATGAAGAGTTCTGTTTAAAGAGGAGTATGATTTTAGCAGCAGTAACTAAAATCAATTGCTGTTCCCACGCAGGACTGTTGAGCCCAGAGAACTTCAGTTGGGGGGAACAGTTTGCAGACTTTTCTGCTCAAGGTATGATCAGTCATATTTCTAACAAGACATGTTAATGGTAGAAGACTGTCAGTTTTCCCTTAAGGGGTAAGTAAGCCATTTTCTTAGACTCATAACAGATTAAGGCTTACAAATGGGCTATACACTGGTTGACACTATTGTGGGCTAAATCGATTTTTATTTCATATTTTAATGGCATTTAGAGTGTTTTGTGCACTTAAAAGCACTTTTGGGAACGTTTTTTTCGCCTGGCTTTGAATTAGACGGCTATTTCAGTCAGGAAGGCCCCTTCACTATGGTATGCAGAGGAAGGAGGCCCCGTTTTCGCGCCTCAATTGCGCAGTTTACTTCCATGGCAGTGCATGCAGCTTCATGTGAGGGGTCCTGTGGCATACTAAAACGGACTCTGGAAGGTTTATTTCATTGCTGAATAACTCTCAGGGAAGGTAAAAAGCCGCAGCAAGGCTGTGGCTGTGATTGTAGTGTACTAAAATTGTCTAATTGAACAAATTAGGGCATTAGGACTCTGGGGTAAAAATTTTGTAAAAATCGGACATTGCCTTCATTGTTTTTCAATATATCAGAAATAAAGTGTGCCTGTTTATTATTTAAAGGGACATTAACGCTTTTCTTTAAAAACGCTTTTATTGCATTATTAGCCTGCCAAATTCTGTCTAACATGTCTATACCTTCAGATGGCTTATGTTCTGTGTGTATGAAAGCCAAGGTGGTTCCCCCAATTAATGTTTGTGCAAATTGTGTTATAGCGTCCAAACAAAATATGGACACTACTGCCACATTGAATAAGATTGCCCAAGATGATTCTTCTAATGAAGGTAGTGGGGATAGTTCCTCATCCTCTCCTTCTGTGTCAACACCAGTTTTGCCCGCGCAGGCGATACCTAGTACATCTACCGCGCCAATGCTTGTTACTATGCAACAGTTAACAGCAGTAATGGATAATTCTATAGCAAATCTGTTATCCAAACTGCCATCCTGCCCTAGAAAGCGTGACAGCTCAGTTTTAAATACAGAAGATGAGCAGGTTGGCGCTGAGGACAATTTATCAGTTATACCCTCACATCAATCTGAATTGGCAGTGAGGGAGGGCCTGTGTGAGGGGGAAATTTCTGATTCAGGAAAAGTTTCTCAGCAGGCATACACTGATGTCATAACATTTAAATTTAAGTTAGAACATCTCCGCGCCCTGCTTAAGGAGGTCCTAACTACTCTTGATGACTGTGATTCTTTGGTAATTCCAGAGAAATTGTGCAAGATGGACAAATTCTTAGAGGTCCCAGTGCACGCTGATGCCTTTCCGATACCCAAGCGGGTGGCGGATATAGTGACTAAGGAGTGGGAAAAGCCAGGTATACCTTTTGTTCCACCTCCTATATTCAAGAAAATGTTCCCCATTGTTGACCCCAGAAGGGAAGCATGGCAAACGGTTCCTAAGGTTGAGGGGGCAGTGTCAACGTTAGCTAAGCGCACAACTATTCCTATTGAGGACAGTTGCGCTTTTAAAGATCCTATGGTTAAAAAATTGGAAGGATTGCTAAAAAAGATATTTGTTCAGCAAGGTTTCCTGCTTCAACCAATCTCGTGCATTATTCCTGTCACCTCGGCAGCATATTTTTGGTTCGAGGAACTAGAAAATTCGCTCCAAAAAGAGACTCCATATGATGAAGTCATGGACAGAATTCACGCACTAAAGTTGGCTAATTCTTTTATTTTGGATGCCGCTTTCCAATTGGCTAATTTAGCGGCGAAAAATTCAGGGTTTGCAATAGTGGCGCGCAGAGCGCTTTGGGTAAAATCCTGGTCGGCGGATGTGTCGTCCAAGAATAAATTGCTTAATATTCCTTTCAAGGGTAAGACCCTTTTCGGGCCGGAATTGAAAGAGATTATTTCAGACATTACTGGTGGAAAGGGACATGCCCTCCCACAGGATAGGCCTTTCAAGGCTAAGAACAAATCTAATTTTCGTTCCTTTCGCAATTTCAGGAACGGACCGAATCCTAACTCTGCGGCCTCCAGACAAGAAGGCAACTCTTCCCAGCCTAAGCCAGCATGGAAACCATTGCAAGGCTGGAACAAGGGTAAACAGGCCAAAAAGCCTGCTGCTGCTACCAAGACAGCATGAAGGGGTAGCCCCCGATCTGGGACCGGATCTAGTAGGGGGCAGACTTTCTCTCTTCGCTCAGGCTTGGGCAAGAGACGTTCAGGATCTCTGGGCACTAGAAATAGTCTCTCAGGGGTATCTTCTAGAGTTCAAGTAACTTCCTCCAAGGGGAAGGTTCCACATGTCTCGCGTATCTTCAGACCAGATAAAGAGACAGGCATTCTTACATTGCGTAGGAGACCTATTAAAAATGGGAGTGATAAACCCAGTTCCAACAGTGGAACAAGGTCTGGGTTTTTACTCAAACCTGTTTGTAGTTCCCAAAAAAGAGGGAACTTTCAGGCCAATTCTGGATCTAAAAATTCTAAACAAATTCCTCAGAGTTCCATTATTCAAAATGGAAACCATTCGGACAATTTTACCAACAATCCAGGAGGGTCAATATATGACTACCGTGGATTTAAAGGATGCGTACCTGCATATTCCTATCCACAAAGATCATTATCATTTCCTGAGGTTCGCCTTCATGGACAAACATTACCAGTTCGTGGCTCTTCCGTTCGGTTTAGCCACTGCTCCCAGAATCTTCACAAAGGTGCTAGGGTCCCTTCTATCGGTTCTACGACCGAGGGGCATTGCTGTAGCACCTTACCTAGACAACATTCTAATCCAAGCATCGTCTCTTTCCAAAGCAAAGGCTCATACAGACATTGTTCTAGCCTTTCTCAGATCTCACGGGTGGAAGGTGAACGTAGAAAAGAGTTCCCTGTCTCCGTCAACAAGAGTTCCCTTTTTGGGAACAATAATAGATTCTTTAGAAATGAAGATCTTCCTGACAGAGGTCAGAAAGTCAAAGCTTCTAAACGCTTGTCAAGTTCTTCACTCTATTCTTCAGCCTTCCATAGCTCAGTGCATGGAAGTAGTAGGATTGATGGTTGCAGCAATGGACATCTAAGACCATTACAACTGTGAATGCTCAATCAGTGGAATGGGGACTATGCAGACTTGTCTCCCCAGATTCAAGTAGACCAGGTAACCAGGGATTCTCTCCGCTGGTGGTTGTCTCACGATCACCTGTCTCAGGGAATGAGTTTCCGCAGACCAGAATGGGTCATTGTCACGACCGACGCCAGTCTCTTAGGCTGGGGTGCGGTCTGGGACTCTCTGAAAGCTCAAGGTCTATGGTCTCGAGAAGAGTCTCTTCTTCCGATAAACATTTTAGAACTGAGAGCGATATTTAATGCGCTCCTGGCGTGGCCTCACCTAGCAAAGGCCAAATTCATAAGGTTCCAGTCGGACAACATGAGGACTGTAGCGTACATCAATCATCAGGGGAGAACAAAGAGTTCCTTAGCGATGAGAGAGGTATCCAAGATCATCAAATGGGCAGAGGATCACTCCTGCCACCTATCTGCAATTCACATCCCAGGAGTGGACAACTGGGAGGCAGATTATTTGAGTCGTCAGACTTTTCATCCGGGGGAGTGGGAACTCCACCCGGAGGTTTTTGCCCAGTTAACTCAACTATGGGGCATTCCAGATATGGATCTGATGGCGTCTCGCCAGAACGCAAAGGTTCTTCGATACGGGTCCAGATCCAGGGATCCCAAGGCGACACTGGTGGATGCATTACTGGCGCCTTGGTCGTTCAACCTAGCTTATGTTTTTCCAACGTTCCCTCTCCTTCCCAGGCTTGTAGCCAGGATCAAACAGGAGCAGGCCTCAGTGATTCTAATAGCCCCTGCGTGGCCAAGCAGGACTTGGTATGCAGACCTGGTGAATATGTCATTGGCTCCACCATGGAAGCTACCTTTGAGGCAGGATCTTCTAGTACAAGGTCCGTTCGAACATCCAAATCTAGTCTCTCTCCAACTGACTGCTTGGAAATTGAACGCTTGATTCTATCTAAGCGTGGGTTTTCAGATACAGTCATAGATACTCTGGTTCAAGCCAGAAAACCTGTAACTAGGAAGATTTACCATAAGATATGGCAAAAATATATCCGTTGGTGTGAATACAAGGGATTCCCTTGGAGTAAAATTTAAATTCCTAGGATACTTTCCTTTCTCCAAGAAGGTCTGGATAAAGGTTTGTCAGCTAGTTCCTTAAAAGGACAGATATCTGCTCTGTCTGTTTTGTTACACAAACGTCTGGCAGCAGTGCCAGATGTACAGGCGTTAGTTAGAATCAAGCCTGTTTACAGACCCATGACTCCTCCTTGGAGTCTAAATTTAGTTCTTTCAGTTCTTCAGGGGGTTCTGTTTGAACCCATGCATTCCATAGATATTAAGTTACTATCTTGGAAAGTTCTGTTTTTGGTTGCTATTTCTTCTGCTAGAAGAGTTTCTGAATTATCTGCTTTTCAGTGTACATCTCCCTATCTGGTATTCCATACAGATAAGGTAGTTTTACGTACCAAGCCTGGTTTTCTTCCAAAGGTCGTTTCCAACAGGAATATTAACCAGGAAATTGTTGTTCCTTCTCTGTGTCTGAATCCAGTTTCAAAGAAGGAACGCTTGTTACACAATCTAGATGAGGTCCGTGCTTTAAAGTTCTATTTAGAAGCAACAAAGGATTTCAGACAGACATCATCTTTGTTTGTTGTGTATTCTGGTAAGAGGAGAGGGCAGAAAGCTACTGCTACCTCTCTTTCTTTTTGGCTGAAAAGCATCATCCGATTGGCTTATGAGACTGCCGGACGGCAGCCTCCTGAACGAATTACAGCTCATTCTACTAGAGCTGTGGCTTCCACATGGGCTTTCAAGAACGAGGCTTCTGTTGATCAGATCTGTAAGGCAGCGACTTGGTCTTCTCTGCATACTTTTGCCAAATTTTACAAATTCGATACTTATGCTTCTTCGGAGGCTATTTTTGGGAGAAAGGTTTTGCAAGCCGTGGTGCCTTCCGTTTAGGTAACCTGGTTTGCTCCCTCCCTTCATCCGTGTCCTAAAGCTTTGGTATTGGTTCCCACAAGTAAGTATGAAGCCGTGGACTGGACACACCAATGTTGGAGAAAACAGAATTTATGTTTACCTGATAAATTTCTTTCTCCAACGGTGTGTCCGGTCCACGGCCTGCCCTGGTTTTAATCAGGTTTGAAAAATTTCTTTATACACTACAGTCACCACGGCACCCTATAGTTTCTCCTTTTTCTCCTAACCGTCGGTCGAATGACTGGGGGGCGGAGCCAGAGGGGGAGCTATATGGACAGCTCTTTGCCATTTCCTGTAGGGGAAGAGAATATCCCGTGGACCGGACACACCGTTGGAGAAAGAAATTTATCAGGTAAACATAAATTCTGTTTTTCCTATTCCTGAGGCTATTTCTGATATGATTTCTAGGGAATGGAATAAGCCAGGTACGTCTTTTATTCCTTCTTCAAGGTTTAAAAAATGGTA
The DNA here is from genome assembly GCF_027579735.1 of Bombina bombina. Lineage (NCBI taxonomy): Eukaryota > Metazoa > Chordata > Amphibia > Anura > Bombinatoridae > Bombina > Bombina bombina. Next base: position 958,772,109 of record NC_069501.1, on the reverse strand, counting down.
TCCTTTACCAGCAATATCTATAGAGTTTTGGGGAAAAATCCCCAAAGTTGATGGGGCTATTTCTACTCTTGCTAAACATACCACTATTCCTATGGAAGATAGTACTTCCTTTAAAGGATCCTTTAGATAGGAAGCTTGAATCTTATCTAAGGAAGGCCTATTTATTTTCAGGTCATCTTCTCAGACCTGCTATTTCTTTGGCTGATGTTGCGGCTGCCTCAACTTTTTGGTTGGAGAATTTAGCGCAACGAGAATTGGATCCTGACATATCTAGCATTACTCGCTTACTGCAACATGCTAATCATTTTATTTGTGATGCCATTTTTGATATTATCAAAATTAATGTTAGATCCATGTCTTTAGCTGTATTAGCTAGAAGAGCTTTGTGGCTTAAATCTTGGAATGCTGATATGACATCTAAATCTAGATTACTATCTCTTTCTTTCCAAGGTAATAATTTATTTGGTTCTCAGTTGCATTCTATTATTTCAACTATCACTGGAGGAAAATGAGTTTTTCTGCCTGAGGATATAAAAAAACCTAACGGTAAATTTAAGGCTTCTAACCGTTTTCGTTCCTTTCGTCAGAATAAGGAACAAAATCTCAATCCTTCTCCAAAGGAATCTGCTTCCAATTGGAAGCCTTCCTCAAATTGGAATAAATCCAAGCCATTTCGGAAACCAAAGTCTGCATGAAGGTGCGGCCCTCATTCCAGCTCAGCTCAGTCAAGATGGTGACTATAAGGACTATTCTGCCTTTTGTTCAGCAAGGACATTATATGTCCACAATAGACTTGCAGGATGCATACCTTCATATTCCGATTCATCCAGAACACTATCAGTTTCTGAGATTCTCTTTTCTAAACAAGCATTACCAATTTGTTGCTCTTCCATTTGGCCTAGCAACAGCTCCAAGAATCTTTTCAAAGGTTCTGGGTGCCCTTCTATCTGTAATCAGAGAACAGGGTATTGCAGTGTTTCCTTATTTGGACGATATCTTGGTACTAGCTCAGTCTTTACATACTGCAGAATCCCACACGAATCAACTAGTGTTGTTTCTTCGGAAACATGGTTGGAGGATCAATTTACCAAAAAGTTTCTTGATTCCTCAGACAAGGGTCACCTTTTTAGGCTTCCAGATAAATTCAGTGTCCATGACTCTGTCTCTAACAGACAAGAGACGTTTAAAATTGGTCGCAGCATGCCGGCACCTTCAGTCTCAGTCATTCCCTTCAGTGGCTATGTGCATGGAAGTTTTAGGTCTCATGACTGCAGCATCGGACGCGATCCCCTTTGCTCGTTTTCACATGAGACCTATACAGCTTTGCATGCTGAATCAATGGTGCAGGGATTATACAAAGATATCACAATTAATATCCTTGAATCCCAATGTACGACACTCTCTGACATGGTGGATAGATCACCATCGTTTGGTTCAAGGGGCTTCTTTTGTTCGGCCAACCTGGACTGTGATCTCAACAGATGCTAGTCTTTCAGGTTGGGGAGCTGTTTGGGGATCTCTGACAGCACAAGGGGTTTTGGAAATCTCAAGAGGCGAGATTACCAATAAATATTTTAGAACTCCGTGCAATTCTCAGGGCTCTTCAGTTTTGGCCTCTGCTAAAGAGAGAACCGTTCATTTGTTTTCAGACAGACAATATCACAACTGTGTCCTATGTCAATCATCAGGGTGGGACTCACAGTCCCCAAGCTATGAAAGAAGTATCTCGGATACTTGCTTGGGCGGAATCCAGCTCCTGTCTAATCTCTGCGGTGCATATCCCAGGTGTAGACAATTGGGAGGCGGATTATCTCAGCCGCCAGACTTTACATCCAGGCAAGTGGTCTCTCCATCCAGATGTATTTTCTCAGATTGTTCAGATGTGGGGTCTTCCAGAGATAGATCTCATGGCCTCTCATCTAAACAAGAAACTTCCCAGATACCTGTCCAGGTTCAGGGATGTTCAGGCAGTGGATGCACTGACACTTCCTTGGTGTTATCATCCTGCTTACATCTTCCCGCCTCTAGTTATCTTCCAAGAGTGATCTCCAAAATCATTATGGAACAGTCTTTTGTGTTGCTGGTGGCTCCAGCATGGCCACACAGGTTTTGGTATGCGGATCTGGTTCGGATGTCCAGTTGCCCACCTTGGCCACTTCCGTTATGGCCGGACCTACTATCTCAAGGTCCGTTTTTCCATCAGGATCTTAAATCATTAAATTTGAAGGTATGGAAATTGAACGCTTAGTTCTAAGTCATAGAGGTTTCTCTGACTCAGTGATTAATACTATGTTACAAGCTCATAAATCTGTCTCTAGAAAGATTTATTATAGAGTTTGGAAGACTTACATTTCATTGTGTTCTCATAAATTCTCCTGGCATTCTTTTAGAATTCCTAGAATTTTACAGTTCCTTCAGGATGGTTTGGATAAGGGTTTGTCTGCAAGTTCTTGAAAGGTCAAATCTCCGCTCTTTGTGTTTTATTTAACAGAAAGATTGCTATACTTCCTGATATTCACTGCTTTGTACAGGCTTTAGTTCGTATTAAGCCTGTCATTAAATCAATTTCTCCTCCTTGGAGTCTTAATTTGGTTCTGAAGGCTTTACAGGCTCCTCCATTTGAGCCTATGCATTCTTTGGACATTAAACTACTTTCTTGGAAAGTGTTGTTCCTTTTGGCTATCTCTTCTGCTAGAAGAGTTTCTGAGCTATCTGCTCTTTCTTGTGAGTCTCCTTTTCTGATTTTTCATCAGGATAAGGCAGTTTTGTTGACTTCTTTTCAATTTTTACCTAAGGTTGTGAATTCTAACAACATTAATAGAGAAATTGTTGTCCCTTCCTTGTGTCCTAATCCTAAGAATTCTTTGGAAAGATCCTTACATTCTTTGGATGTGGTAAGAGCTTTGAAATATTATGTGGAAGCTACTAAAGATTTCAGGAAGACTTCCAGTCTATTTGTTTTATTTTCTGGTCCTAGGAAAGGTCAGAAGGCTTCTGCTATTTCCTTGGCTTCTTGGTTGAAACTTTTGATTCATCAAGCTTATTTGGAGTCGGGTCAGGCCCCGCCTCAGAGAATTACAGCTCATTCTACTAGATCAGTCTCCACTTCGTGGCCTTTTAAAAATGAAGCTTCAGTTGATCAGATTTGCAAAGCGGCAACTTGGTCCTCTTTACATACATTTACTAAATTCAACCGTTTTGATGTATTTGCTTCTTCGGAAGCAGTTTTTGGTAGAAAAGGTCTTCAGGCAGCTGTTTTAGTTTGATTCTTCTGCTTTTGTTTTAAGTTTTTTTCTTTCAAAAATGAAATAAACTTATTTTTTTGGGTAGTGGATTAATTTTTTTCAGCGGAATATGGCTGTTTTTATTTTTATTCCCTCCCTCCCTCCCTCTCTAGTGACTCTTGACTGGAAGACTCATCTTGGGTATTGATATCCCATATGTCACTAGCTCATGGACTCTTGCCAATTACATGAAAGAAAACATAATTTATGTAAGAACTTACCTGATAAATTCATTTCTTTCATATTGGCAAGAGTCCATGAGGCCCACCCTTTTATGGTGGTTATAATGTTTTGTATAAAGCACAATTATTTCCAAATTTCCTTTGTTGATGCTTTCTACTCCTTTCTTTATCACCCCACTGCTTGGCTATTCGTTAAACTGAATTGTGGGTGTGGTGAAGGGGTGTATTTATAGGCATTTTGAGGTTTGGGAAACTTTGCCCCTTCTGGTAGGATTGTATATCCCATATGTCACTAGCTCATGGACTCTTGCCAATATGAAAGAAATGAATTTATCAGGTAAGTTCTTACATAAATTATGATTTAGTGTGGATTAAAATAGTGTATGTTCTAGTTACTAATTAACTAAGAGATAGTGTATAAAAGCGAGAGACGCACTCAGCTGAGACAGAACAAAAGCATGCCTGTTCATTTTCATTGCCACTCAGGGTGCATATTCTTTTAGCACGCTATACCTTTTCACAGAGAAATGTATGGGTAGTTATTCTTAATTTTGTTCTGTCTCAGCAGATTGCGTGTCTCTCTCTTTTCATATTTATGCAAATTGCTCTTAGGTCTCCCTAAGAGTAATGGGGGAAACCAGACGTCGACTCCTTGCACACATGCCCTTATAGAGATGCAACTGCACCTCACCGACGAGGCCCAGAGAAGGCCGAAACAATCGTCTGGGGTTGTTGTTTCTCTTGTTCAGAGAAGAATTGCCTAGTATTTCCGCGCTGGACTGTCATTAGGCCTATCTCTCTATGTATGTATGTATGAATATATATATATATATATATATATATATATATATATATATCTCACACAGAGAAAGTCCAGCACTCACTTACAAAAAAAAGCAAAAATGGAAGAGTGCTTTTCATCTTAGCTGACAGCTTGTAAGTGAGTGCTGGACTTTCTCTGCGTGCTGTATTAATACAGTACAGTAGTGTGCAAAAGTTTAGGCACCCCTGACAATTTCCATGATTTTAATTTATAAATAATTGGGTGTTTGGATCAGCAATTTCATTTTGATCTATCAAATAACTGAAGGACACAGTAATATTTCAGTAGTGAAATGAGGTTTATTGGATTAACAGAAAATGTGCAATATGCATTAAAACGAAATTAGACAGGTGCATAAATTTTGGGCACCCCAACAGAAATATTGCATCAATATTTAGTAGAGCCTCCTTTAGCAGAAATAACAACCTCTAGACGCTTCCTATAGCCTGTAATGAGTGTCTGGATTCTGGATGAAGGTATTTTGGACCATTCCTCCTTGCAAAACATCTCCAGTTCAGTTAGGTTTGGTGGTTGCTGAGCATGGACACTCCGCTTCAAATCACCCCACAGATTTGCAATGATATTCAGGAACATTGTACTTGTTCCTCTGCATAAATGCCAGAGTAGATTTTGAGCAGTCTTTTTGGTCATTGTCTTGTTGAAATATCCAGCTCCGGCGTAACTTCAACTTTGTGACTGATTCCTCAACATTATTCTCAAGTATCTGCTGATATTGAGTGGAATCCATGCGACCCTCAACTTTAACAAGATTCCCAGTAAGCGCACTGGCCCCACAGCATAATGGAACATCCACCAAATTTTGCTGTAGCTAGTAAGTGTTTGTCTTGTAACAGTGTTCTTTTGCTGCCATGCGTAACGCCCCTTGTTATGACCAAATAACTCAATCTTTGTTTCATCAGTCCACAGCACCTTCTTCCAAATTGAAGCTGGATTGTCGAAATGTGCATTTGCATACCTTAAGTGATTCTGTTTGTGGCGTGTGTGCAGAAAAGGCTTTTTCCGCATCAATCTCCCATACGCTGAATTGTTGAATGATGCACAGTGACACCATCTGCAGCAAGATGATGTTGTAGGTCTTTTGGAGGTGGTCTGTGGGCTGTTTTTGACCGTTCTCACCATCCTTTGTCTCTCCGATATTTTACTTCTGGCCTTAACAAGAACTGTTCCTCACAGTGGACACTGACAGCTTAAATCTCCTCGACAGCTTTTTGTAGCCTTCCCCTAAACCATAATGTTGAACAATCTTTGTTTTCAGGACATTTAAAAGTTGTTTTGAGGCCCCCATGTTGCCACTCTTCAGAGGAGAGTCAAAGAGAACAACAACTTGCAATTGGCCACCTTAAATACCTTTTCTCATGATTGGATGCACCTGTCTATGAAGTTCAAGGCTTAATGGGCTCACCAAACTAATTGTGTGTTCCAATTAATCAGTGGTAGGTAGTAACAGATATTTAAATCAACAAAATGACAAGGGTGCCCAAATGTATGCACCTGTCTAATTTCGTTTTTGATGCATATTGCACATTTTCTGCTAATTCAATAAACCTCATTTCATTACTGAAATATTACTGTGTCCTTCCGTTATTTGATAAATCAAAATGAAATTGCTGATCCAAACACCCAATTATTTATAAAAGAAAATTATGGAATTTGTCAGGGGTGCCTAAACTTTTGCATACGACTGTATATATGTGTGTGTATATATATATATATATATATATATATATATATATATATATATATATATATATATATATATATATATATATATATATATATATATATATATATATTTATATATTAAATAAATAGAGAGAGAAAGAATATATAGATATATATATAGAGATAGATATAGATTTATATATTAAATAAATAGAGAGAGAGAGAAAGAATATAGATAGATATATAGAGAGAGAGAATATATATATATATATAAGGAAACAAAGAACGCCTCGGCACTCCAAGGTCAGGATAAAATAAAAGTTCCATTATTAGCGCCACTTAAAAACAGAAATCCACATACAGCAGCAGCAGTAGTAAAATCACACATAGAAAAAAGAAACAGGGGGAGCATCACCCTCCTGTGACATCAGATATATATATATATATATATATATATATACACATATACAAAGCTTAATCAGAAACCGCACTCACCGGAATATATATATCTATATAGGGAGAGAGAATTAATGGGGTTCTTTTCTAAGGGACAGGAAAGTCCGTAAAAAAATTACAATATGTTCTTTTGACAAAAAGCTTAAAGGGACAGTAAAGTCAAAATTAAACTTAAATGGATTTGAAAGGTGACTTTAGGAGTGTGCATGTGCCCTTATCCATCTAGCAGCAGTGTTTGCAACTATGTTGAATATCAATGTTATACATATTTGCAAACACTGCATCAATAAAATGCTACATACACACTGCTGCAGTGTTTAACAATGTTGTAAACTCCGCCGCCAGATGGTTAGACGTGTGCATGCTCTTGAGCTCACCTAGGATTACCCTTTGATTAAGGATGCCTAGGGAACTAAGCAAAATTTATAAATGCTCTATCTGAAATATAAACTTAATTTCTCTTGTTAAGTGTATCCAGTCCACGGATCATCCATTACTTGTGGGATATTCTCCTTCCCAACAGGAAGATGCAAGAGGATCACCCACAGCAGAGCTGCTATATAGCTCCTCCCCTAACTGTCATATCCAGTCATTCTCTTGCAAGCTTCAACCAAGATGGAGGTCGTAAGAGGAGTGTGGTGTTTTATACTTAGTTTATTCTTCAATCAAAAGTTTGTTATTTTTAAATGGTGCCGGAGTGTGCTGTTTATCTCAGGCAGTATTTAGAAGAAGAATCTGCCTGCGTTTTCTATGATCTTAGCAGAAGTAACTAAGATCCATGGCTGTTCTCACATATTCTGAGGAGTGAGGTAACTTCAGAGAGGGAATGGCGTGCAGGTTTTCCTGCAATAAGGTATGTGCAGTTAATATTTTTCTAGGGATGGAATTTGCTAGAAAATGCTGCTGATACCGAACTAATGTAAGTAAAGCCTTAAATGCAGTGATAGCGACTGGTATCAGGCTTATTAATAGAGATACATACTCTTATAAAAATGTAATATAAAACGTTTGCTGGCATGTTTAATCGTTTTTATATGTATTTGGTGATAAATCTTATTGGGGCCTAGTTTTTTTCCCACATGGCTGGCTTGAATTTTGCCTAGAAACAGTTTCCTTAGGCTTTCCACTGTTGCAATATGAGTGGGAAGGGCCTATTTTAGTGCTTTTCTGTGCAGCTAAAATTACTGACACAGACATCCAGCTTCTTCCTGCTTGATCCAGGACATCTCTGGAGGGCTCAAAAGGCTTCAAAGTCGTTTTTGAGGGAGGTAAAAAGCCACAGAAGAGCTGTGGCAGTTGTTGTGACTGTTTGAAAAAAAAAAAAAAAAGGGTTTGTCTTTTATTATTCTGTTTTGGGTATTAAGGGGTTAATCATCCATTTGCAAGTGGGTGCAATGCTCTGCTAACTTGTTACATACACTGTAAACATTTCGTTAGTGTAACTGCCTTTTTTCACTGTTATTTCAAATTTTGACAATTTGTGTTTCTTAAAGGTGCAGTAACGTTTTTCTCTTGTTAAGTGTGTTCAGTCCACGGGTCATCCATTACTTATGGAATATATTCTCTCCCCAACAGGAAATTGCAAGAGGATCACCCAATCAGAGCTGCTACATAGCTCCTCCCCTCACATGTCATATTCAGTCATTCTCTTGCAACTGAAAAGATAGGACGTTGTGAGAGGTTCTGTGGTGTTTTTATACTTCAGTCAAAAGTTTATTTTAAAATGACACCGGAGTGTGTTGTTTATTCTCAGGCAGTATTTGGAAGAAGAATCTGCCTGCGTTTTCTATGATCTTAGCGGCAGTAACTAAGATCCACTGGCTGTTCTCGCATATTCTGAGGAGTGAGGTAACTTTCAGAAGGGAATGGCGTGCAGGGAACCCTGCAAACAAGGTATGTGCAGTAAATTATTTTTCTATGGAATAGAATTGACTAAGAAAATACTGCTGATACCGATGTAATGTAAGTAAAAGCCTTTAATACAGTGAGAGCGACTGTTAACAGGCTGATTTAAATATATACAGTAAAGTAATTTTCTAAGGAATGGAATTTGACTGAGAAAATGCTATTAATACTGAAGTGATGTTATAAGCCTTAAATGCAGTAGGAAGACTGGTATCAGGCTTATCAATAGAGATACAAGCTCATTAAAAAAGGGATGTTTAAAACGATTTTACTGGCATGTTTATTCGTTTTGTGAGGTACATTGGTGATAAAACTTGTTGGGGCATAAAATTTTTCCACATGGCATAGAAACAGTTAACTGACACTCCCAATATTGTAATATTGAGTAGGAGGGGCCTATTTTAGCGCTCTTTTGACACAGTAAAAAATTCAGGCTCTGTCTTCCTGCTTCCTTCTGCTGGACCCGGGTTGTCTCCAGACAGCTTAAGGGACTTCATAAGTCATTTTGAGGGAGGTAATCAGTCACAGCAGACCTGTGACAGTGGTTTTTTGACTGTATTAATAAACTTTTTTTTTTTTTGCTTATAAAAACCGTTTGGGTTTTAAGGGGTTAATCATCCATTTGCAAGTGGGCGCAATGCTCTGCTAACTTAATACATTTACTGTGAAAATTTGTTTGCTATAACTGATTTGGTTCATTGTTATTTCAACTGTGACAGTTTTCTGTGCTTCTTAAAGGCACAGTAGCGTTTTTCTTTATTACTTGAAAAATTATTTACAGTGTTTTCCAAGTCTGCTAGTCTTATTGCTAGTCTGTTTAAACATGTCTGACACAGATGAATCTGTTTGTTCACTATGTTTAAAGGCCACTGTGGAGCCCCACAGAAACATGTGTACTAAATGTATTGATTTCACTTTAAATAATAAAGGTCAGTCTTTATCTATAAAGGAATTATCACCAGACAACGAGGGGGAAGTTATGCCGACTAACTCTCCTCACGTGTCAGTACCTTCGCCTCCCGCTCAGGAGGCGCATGATATTGTGGCGCCAAGTGCATCAGGGACGGCCATACAAATCACCTTACAGGACATGGCTAATATTATGAATAATACCCTGACAGAAGTATTATCTAAATTGCCAGAATTAAGAGGCAAGCACGATTGCTCTGGGGTAAGAATAGAGCGCGCTGGTGCTACAAGAGCCATGTTCGATACTGTGTCACAGTTTGCAGAACATGAGGACGGAGAGCTTCATTCTGTAGGTGACGGATCTGATCCAGGGAAACCGGATTCAGAGATCTCTAATTTTAAATTTAAGCTTGAGAACCTCCGTGTATTGCTAGGGGAGGTTTTAGCGGCTCTGAATGACTGTAACACAGTTGCGATTCCAGAGAAATTATGTAGGCTGGATAGATACTATGCAGTACCGGTGTGTACCGACGTTTTTCCTATACCTAAAAGGCTTACAGAAATTATTAGCAAGGAGTGGGATAGACCTGGTGTGCCCTTTTCCCCACCTCCTATATTTAGAAAAATGTTTCCAATAGACGCCACTACACGGGACTTATGGCAGACGGTCCCTAAGGTGGAGGGAGCAGTTTCTACTTTAGCCAAGCGTACCACTATCCCGGTGGAGGATAGTTGTGCTTTTTCAGATCCAATGGATAAAAAATTGGAAGGTTACCTTAAGAAAATGTTTGTTCAACAAGGTTTTATCTTACAGCCCCTTGCATGCATTGCACCTGTCACTGCTGCTGCGGCATTTTGGTTTGAGTCTCTAGAAGAGGCCATTCACTCAGCTCCATTGGATGAAATTATGGACAAGCTTAAAGCACTTAAGCTAGCTAATGCATTTGTTTCTGATGCTAAACTAACGGCTAAGAATTCCGGTTTTGCCATTCAAGCGCGCAGAGCGTTATGGCTTAAATCCTGGTCAGCTGATGTGACTTCTAAATCTAAATTACTTAATATTCCTTTCAAGGGGCAAACCTTATTCGGGCCCGGCTTGAAAGAAATTATCGCTGACATTACGGGAGGTAAGGGTCATACCCTTCCTCAGGATAAGGCCATATCAAAGGCCAAACAGTCTAATTTTCGTGCCTTTCGAAACTTCAAGGCAGGAGCAACGTCAACTTCCTCCGCCCCAAAACAGGAAGGAACCGTTGCTCGTTACAGACAGGCCTGGAAAACTAACCAGTCCTGGAACAAGGGCAAGCAGGCCAGAAAACCTGCTGCTGCCCCTAAGACAGCATGAAGGGATGGCCCCCTATCCGGAAACGGATCTAGTGGGGGGGCAGACTTTCTCTCTTCGCCCAGGCGTGGGCAAGAGATGTCCAGGATCCCTGGGCGTTGGAGATCATATCTCAGGGATATCTTCTGGACTTCAAGGCTTCTCCTCCTCTAGGGAGATTTCATCTTTCAAGGTTATCAGAAAACCAAATAAAGAAAGAGGCATTCCTATGTTGTGTACAAGACCTCCTAGTAATGGGAGTGATCCACCCAGTTCCGCGAACGGAACAAGGACAGGGATTTTATTCAAATCTGTTCGTGGTTCCCAAGAAAGAGGGTACCTTCAGGCCAATTTTGGACCTAAAGATTTTAAACAAATTCCATCATTCAAAATGGAAACTATTCGGACTATCCTACCCATGATCCAAGAGGGTCAGTACATGACCACGGTGGATTTAAAGGATGCCTACCTTCACATACCGATTCACAAATATCATCATCGGTTCCTAAGATTTGCCTTCCTAGACAGGCATTACCAGTTTGTAGCTCTTCCCTTCGGGTTGGCTACGGCCCCGAGAATCTTTACAAAGGTGCTGGGCTCTCTTCTGGCGGTTCTACGACCGCGAGGCATAGCGGTGGCTCCGTATCTAGACGACATCCTGATACAGGCGACAAGCTTGCAAATTGCCAAGTCTCATACAGAGATAGTTCTGGCATTTCTAAGATCGCATGGGTGGAAGGTGAACGTGGAAAAGAGTTCTCTATCACCTCTCACAAGAGTCTCCTTCCTAGGGACTCTGATAGATTCTGTAAAAATGAAAATTTACCTGACGGAGGCCAGGTTATCAAAACTCTTAAATGCTTGCCGAGTCCTTCATTCCATTCCACGCCCGTCAGTGGCTCAGTGCATGGAAGTTATCGGCTTAATGGTAGCGGCAATGGACATAGTGCCATTTGCGCGCCTGCATCTCAGACAGCTGCAATTATGCATGCTAAATCAGTGGAATGGGGATTACTCAGATTTGTCCCCTCTACTAAATCTGGATCAAGAGACCAGAGATTCTCTTCTCTGGTGGTTATCTCGGGTCCATCTGTCCAGGGGCATGACCTTTCGCAGGCCAGATTGGACGATTGTAACAACAGATGCCCTTTCCTAGGCTGGGGCGCAGTCTGGAATTCCCTGATGGCTCAGGGATCCTGGACTCAGGAGGAGAAACTCCTCCCAATAAATATTCTGGAGCTAAGGGCAATATTCAACGCTCTTCTAGCTTGGCCTCAGCTAGCAACACTGAGGTTCATCAGATTTCAGTCGGACACCATCACGACTGTGGCTTATATCAACCATCAAGGGGGAACCAAGAGTTCCCTAGCGATGTTGGAAGTCTCAAAGATAATTCGCTGGGCAGAGTCTCACTCTTGCCACTTGTCAGAGATCCACATCCCAGGAGTGGAGAACTGGGAGGCGGACTTTCTAAGTCGTCAGACTTTTCATCCGGGGGAGTGGGAACTCCATCCGGAGGTATTTGCTCAACTGGTCCATCGTTGGGGCAAACCAGATCTGGATCTCATTGCGTCTCGCCAGAATGCCAAACTTCCTCTTTACGGTTCCAGGTCCAGGGACCCGGGAGCGAAGCTGATAGATGCTCTAGCAGCTCCTTGGTTCTTCAGCATGGCTTATGTGTTTCCACCGTTTCCTCTGCTCCCTCGACTGATTGCCAAGATCAAACAGGAGAGAGCATCGGTGATCCTGATAGCGCCTGCGTGGCCATGCAGGACCTGGTATTCAGACCTAGTGGTCATGTCGTCTTGTCCTCCATGGACTCTACCTTTTGAGGAAAGACCTTCTAATACAAGGTCCTTTCAATCATCCAAATCTAATTTCTCTGAGACTGACTGCGTGGAGATTGAACGCTTGATCCTATCAAAGCGTGGTTTCTCCGAGTCAGTTATTGATACTTTCATACAGGCACGAAAGCCTGTTACCAGAAAAATCTACCATAAGATATGGCGTAAATACCTGTATTGGTGCGAATCCAAGAGTTACTTGTGGAGTAAGGTTAGGATTCCAAGGATATTGTCTTTTCTCCAAGAGGGTTTGGAAAAAGGCTTATCAGCTAGTTCTTTAAAGGGACAGATTTCTGCTTTGTCTATTCTTTTGCATAAGCGTCTGGCAGAAGTTCCAGACATCCAGGCTTTTTGTCAAGCGTTAGCTAGGATTAAGCCTGTGTTTAAAACTGTTGCTCCTCCGTGGAGCTTAAACTTGGTTCTTAAAGTTCTTCAAGGAGTTCCGTTTGAACCCCTTCATTCTGTTGATATTAAACTTTTATCTTGGAAAGTTCTATTTTTGATGGCTATTTCCTCGGCTCGAAGAGTCTCTGAATTGTCTGCCTTACACTGTGATTCTCCTTATCTGATTTTTCATTCAGACAATGTAGTTCTGCGTACTAAACCTGGGTTTTTACCTAAGGTAGTCTCTAACAGAAATATCAATCAGGAGATTGTTGTTCCGTCATTATGTCCTAATCCTTCTTCAAGGAAGGAACGACTTTTGCATAATCTGGATGTAGTCCGTGCCCTGAAATTCTATTTACAGGCAACTAAAGATTTTCGTCAAACTTCTTCCCTGTTTGTCGTTTACTCTGGACAGAGGAGAGGTCAAAAAGCTTCGGCAACCTCTCTCTCCTTTTGGCTTCGTAGCATAATACGTTTAGCCTATGAGACTGCTGGACAGCAGCCCCCTGAAAGAATTACAGCTCATTCCACTAGAGCTGTGGCTTCCACCTGGGCCTTTAAGAATGAGGCTTCTGTTGAACAGATTTGCAAGGCTGCGACTTGGTCTTTGCTTCACACTTTTTCAAAATTTTACAAATTTGACACTTTTGCTTCTTCGGAGGCTGTTTTTGGGAGAAAGGTTCTACAGGCAGTGGTTCCTTCCGTTTAAGTGCCTGCCTTGTCCCTCCCATCATCCGTGTACTTGGCTTTGGTATTGGTATCCCATAAGTAATGGATGACCCGTGGACTGAACACACTTAACAAGAGAAAACATAATTTATGCTTACCTGATAAATTTATTTCTCTTGTAGTGTGTTCAGTCCACGGCCCTCCCTGTCTTTTTAAGGCAGATCTAAATTTTATTTAATACTTCAGTCACCACTGCACCCTATGGTTCCTCCTTTCTCGTCTTGTTTTGGTCGAATGACTGAATATGACATGGGAGGGGAGGAGCTATGTAGCAGCTCTGATTGGGTGATCCTCTTGCAATTTCCTGTTGGGGAGAGAATATATTCTATAAGTAATGGATGACCCGTGGACTGAACACACTACAAGAGGAGAAATAAATTTATCAGGTAAGCATAAATTATGTTTTTATATTGCTTGTAAACTTGTTTAAAGTGTTTTCCAAGCTTGCTAGTCTCATTGCTAGTCTGTTTAAACATGTCTGACACAGAGGAAACTACTTGTTCATTATGTTTGAAAGCCATGGTGGAGCCCCATAGGAGAAGCTGCCTCTAAGACAGCATGAAGGAACGGCCCCCCTATCCGGCGACGGATCTAGTAGGGGGCAGACTTTCTCTCTTCGCCCAGGCGTGGGCAAGAGATGTTCAGGATCCCTGGGCGTTGGAGATCATATCTCAGGGATATCTTCTGGACTTCAAAGCTTCCCCTCTACAAGGGAGATTTCATCTTTCAAGGCTATCTGCAAATCAGATAAAGAAAGAGGCATTCCTACGCTGTGTGCAAGACCTCCTAGTTATGGGAGTGATCCATCCAGTTCCGCGGACGGAACAAGGACAGGGTTTTTATTCGAATCTGTTTGTGGTTCCCAAAAAAGAGGGAACCTTCAGACCAATTTTGGATTTAAAGATCTTAAACAAATTCCTCAGAGTTCCATCTTTCAAAATGGAAACTATTCGGACCATCCTACCCATGATCCAAGAAGGTCAGTACATGACCACAGTGGACTTAAAGGATGCCTACCTTCACATACCGATTCACAAAGATCATCGGTTTCTAAGGTTTGCCTTTCTAGACAGGCATTACCAATTGGTAGCTCTTCCCTTCGGGTTGGCTACAGCCCCGAGAATCTTTACAAAGGTTCTGGGCTCACTTCTGGCGGTTCTAAGACCGCGAGGCATAGCGGTGGCTCCGTATCTAGACGACATCCTGATACAGGCGTCAAGCTTTCAAGTTGCCAAGTTTCATACAGAGATAGTTCTGGCATTTCTGAGGTTGCACGGGTGGAAAGTGAACGAGGAAAAGAGTTCTCTATCCCCACTCACAAGAGTCTCCTTCTTAGGGACTCTGATAGATTCTGTAGAAATGAAAATTTACCTGACGGAGTCCAGGTTATCAAAACTTCTAAATGCTTGCCGTGTTCTTCACTCCATTCCGCGCCCTTCGGTAGCTCAGTGTATGGAGGTAATCGGCTTAATGGTAGCGGCAATGGACATAGTGCCATTTGTGCGCCTTCATCTCAGACCGCTGCAATTATGCATGCTGAGTCAGTGGAATGGGGATTACACAGATTTGTCCCCTCTGCTAAATCTGGATCAAGAGACCAGAGATTCTCTTCTCTGGTGGTTGTCTCGGGTATACCTGTCCAAGGGTATGACCTTTCGCAGGCCAGATTGGACAATTGTAACAACAGATGCCAGCCTTCTAGGTTGGGGTGCAGTCTGGAATTCCCTGAAGGCACAGGGATCGTGGACTCAGGAGGAGAAACTCCTTCCAATAAATATTCTGGAGTTAAGAGCGATATTCAATGCTCTTCTGGCTTGGCCTCAGTTAGCAACACTGAGGTTCATCAGATTTCAGTCGGTCAACATCACGACTGTGGCTTACATCAACCATCAAGGGGGAACCAGGAGTTCCCTAGCGATGTTAGAAGTCTCAAAAATAATTCGCTGGGCAGAGTACCACTCTTGCCACCTGTCGGCAATCCTTATCCCAGGCGTGGAGAACTGGAAGGCGGATTTTCTAAGTCATCAGACTTTCCATCCGGGGGAGTGGGAACTCCATCCGGAGGTGTTTGCTCAGTTGATTCATCGTTGGGGCAGACCAGAGTTGGATCTCATGGCGTCTCGCCAGAACGCAAAGCTTCCTTGTTACGGATCCATGTCCAGGGACCCAGAAGCGACGCTGATAGATGCTCTAGCAGCGCCTTGGTTCTTCAACCTGGCTTATGTGTTTCCACCGTTTCCTCTGCTCCCTCGACTGATTGCCAAAATCAAACAGGAGAGAGCATCAGTGATTCTGATAGCACCTGCGTGGCCACGCAGGACTTGGTATGCAGACCTAGTGGACATGTCATCCTTTCCACCATGGACTCTGCCTCTAAGACAGGACCTTCTGATACAAGGTTCTTTCAATCATCCAAATCTAATTTCTCTGAGACTGACTGCATGGAGATTGAACGCTTGATTCTATCAAAGCGTGGCTTCTCCGAGTCAGTCATTGATACTTTAATACAGGCACGAAAGCCTGCTACCAGGAAAATCTACCACAAGATATGGAGTAAATATCTTTATTGGTGTGAATCCAAGAATTACTCATGGAGTAAGGTTAGGATTCCTAGAATATTGTCTTTTCTCCAAGAGGGCTTGGACAAAGAATTATCAGCTAGTTCCTTAAAGGGACAGATTTCTGCTCTGTCTATTCTTTTGCACAAGCATCTGGCAGAGGTTCCCGACGTCCAGGCATTTTGCCAGGCTTTGGTTAGAATTAAGCCTGTGTTTAAACCTGTTGCTCCCCCGTGGAGCTTAAACTTGGTTCTTAAGGTTCTTCAAGGAGTTCCGTTTGAACCCCTTCATTCCATTGATATTAAACTTTTATCTTGGAAAGTTCTGTTTTTGATGGCTATTTCCTCGGCTCGGAGAGTCTCTAAGCTATCTGCCTTACAATGTGATTCTCCTTATCTGATTTTTCATGCAGATAAGGTAGTTCTGCGTACCAAACCTGGATTTTTACCTAAGGTGGTTTCTAACAAGAATATCAATCAAGAGATTGTTGTTCCATCGTTGTGCCATAATCCTTCTTCAAAGAAGGAACGTCTTTTACATAATCTGGACGTAGTCCGTGCCTTGAAGTTTTACTTACAAGCTACTATGGATTTTCGTCAAACATCTTTCCTGTTTGTCGTTTACTCTGGACAGAGGAGAGGTCAAAAAGCTTCGGCAACCTCTCTTTCCTTTTGGCTTCGGAGCTTAATACGCCTAGCCTATGAGACTGCTGGACAGCAGCCCCCTGAAAGGATTACAGCTCATTCTACTAGAGCTGTGGCTTCCACCTGGGCCTTCAAAAATGAGGCCTCTGTTGAACAGATTTGCAAGGCTGTGACTTGGTCTTCGCTTCACACTTTTTCAAAATTTTACAAATTTGATACTTTGCTTCTTCGGAGGCTGTGTTTGGGAGAAAGGTTCTTCAGGCAGTGGTTCCTTCCGCTTAATCCTGCCTTGTCCCTCCCATCATCTGTGTACTTTAGCTTTGGTATTGGTATCCCACAAGTAATGGATGATCCGTGGACTGGATACACTTAACAAGAGAAAACATAATTTATGCTTACCTGATAAATTTATTTCTCTTGTAGTGTATCCAGTCCACGGCCCGCCCTGTCCTTTTAAGTCAGGTCTAAATTTTAATTAAACTACAGTCACCACTGCACCCTATGGTTTCTCCTTTCTCTGTTTGTTTTCGGTCGAATGACTGGATATGACAGTTAGGGGAGGAGCTATATAGCAGCTCTGCTGTGGGTGATCCTCTTGCAACTTCCTGTTGGGAAGGAGAATATCCCACAAGTAATGGATGATCCGTGGACTGGATACACTACAAGAGAAATAAATTTATCAGGTAAGCATAAATTATGTTTTTTACTTTACTGTCCCTTTTATTCATTGCATTTTTATATGAAGCTCCAGTTCCATACAGCTTCTAATTTTGTTTAACCCCTTAATGACCGACTACGTACGTCCTCAAAAAACATACAGTTAATGTCTGAGGGTGTACGTCGTCGGTATTGGAAAGTTGTGGAAGCGATCCTGATCGCTTCCAGCCTCTTTCCGGTTATTGCAGTGATGCCTCGATATCGAGGCATCATGCAATAACACTTTTTCCCCATACGATGCAGAGAGAGCCACTCTGTGGCCCTCTCTGCACCGGCCATCGATGGCCGCAATTGTTGGTGAGTGGGAGCTGATGTGTGAGGCGGGTGGGCGGCCATCGATGGTATGTTGCAGCAAGAGGGGGGCGGGATCGTCGGGGGCGTGCACGGGGGGGGGGGGAGCAGGTGGGAACCGCTATACTACGGAAAATTGTATCTGAAATCTCAAAAGTGGGAGAGAGGGGGGTTTGAAATAAAAAATAAAATGTATTTAAAATGTATTTAAATGATCTGGGAGGGGGGGGAAGCTACACTACAGAAAAAAAAGTAAAATAAAAAAAAATAATCTTTTTTTGTAAACTGGGTACTGCCAGTACCCAAGATGGCTCCTAATAAGTTAGAGGGGGAGGGTTAGAGAGCTTTTTTTTTTGGGGGGGGGGGTATCAGGGAGGTTGTCGGCTAAGGGGGGGGGATCCTACACACCAGCATATGTAGATATACTTTAAAAAAAAACCATACCTTTTATTTTAGTACTGGCAGACTTTCTTCGTTCTTAAGATGGCGGGACAATTGTGGGGTGTGGGAGGGAAGAGTGCTGTTTGGGAGGGATCAAGGGGGGGGATGTGTCAGGTGGGAGGCTGATCTCTACACTAAAGCTAAAATTAACTCTGCAAGCTCCATACAAGCTACCTAATTAACCCCTCCATATATGTCTGCTATTTCTGAACAAAGGGGATCCCAGGGAAGCATTTACAACCATGTGTGCCATAATTGCACAAGTTGTTTGTAAATAATTTCAGGGACAAACCTAAAGTTTTGAAAAAAAAAAATATATGGTGGCATGAAATATACCAAAATGGGCATAGATCAATACTTTGAGATGTCTTCTAAAAAAAATATTTACATGTCTGGGGATATTCAGGGATTCCTGAAAGATATCAGTGTCCCAATTTAACTAGCGCGAATTTTGAAAAAGAAAAAGTGGTTTAGAAATGGCAAAGTGCTACTTGTATTTATTGTCCTTTAACTTGCAAAAAAAGCAAAGCACATGTAAACATTTGGTATTTCTAAACTCTAGACAAAATTTAGAAACTATTTAGCATGTGTTTTTTTTGGTGGTTGTAAATGTGTAACAGATTTTGTGTGTCAAAGTTAGAAAAAGTGTGTTTTTTCCCCTCATATTTTTTTTAATAGTAAATTATAAGATATGATAAAAATAATAGTATCTTTAGAAAGTCCATTTAATGGTGAGCAAAACGGTATATAATATGTTTGGGTACAGTAAATGAATAAGAGGAAAATTACAGCTAAACACAAACACCGCAAAAATGTAAAAATAGCCTTGGTCCCAAACGGACAGAAAATTGAAAAGTGCTGTGGTCATTAAGGGGTTAATGTTCCTTTATTTAAAAGTTATCCATTTAAATTTGCAGTATTCCTGTTTTTGAAGGTTTACAAATGTGTAATCCATTCTTTACACGCTAGATGGAGTGCTATGCATTCTAAGGTGCATATATCTTAGAATATAACTTAGTTTCTTTAATAGAAAAATGCTACATTTCTCAACCTTACTCTTCTTTACTATAATGTAGAAAGTAATGGGAACATTTTATGTATAGGGTATATGTAAGGTATAGGAATATAACTAATTTCTGTGATGATCTCTGTTATATCTGATCCCTCTTTAGGTGCAGATACTTTGTTTGAACATGAACTAGGTGCATTAAATATGGCTGCATTGCTTCGGAAACAGGAGAGAGCTGGTTTGCTCAGTAACCTTGGACCTTGTTGTAAAGCACTTTGTTCTAGAAGAGACCTTGCTATTCGAAAACAACTTGTCCAAAACGAGAAGGTAATTAAAGAGTTTGTAGCCTTTTGTACTTCCTCTTTTTGGAAACTAAATATAGCTTTGAGCAGATGTTCATGCTGAAAAGTACTATTGTAATTTCAAGTGGAAGAAAATATTTTCTCTTTTTCAATATTGTTTTTATAGCTTCACCTTTGTATTATACATATAATAATAATAATAATAATATTATTATTATTATAATTTATTTATAAAGCGCCAACAGATTCCGCAGCGCTGCCATGGGTACAAGGATAGAAGTACAACGGAGAAACAATACAATAAAAGACAAAATTTTACAGACAGATACAGGGGGATTTTAGGGCCCTATTCCCATGGGAACTTACAATCTAGATGGGTAGGAGGAGGGGAAACAGGAGGTGGGGACTGCAAAGGTGGGAATGATATTAGTGGGGAGATGAGGGCAACTGTTGGGTTAGTGAAGTTAATTTGTTAATGAGTCGGGTCATAGGCTTCCCTGAACTAAAAGGTCTTTAGGGAACTTTTAAAGGAGGAGAGGTTAGGGGAGAGTCTGACTGCTTGAGGAAGTGCGTTCCAGAGGGTTGGTGCCGCAGGAGAGAAGTCCTGTAGTCTAGCATGAGAGGAGGTGATGGTAGAGGACGCAAGGAGCAGGTCATTGTTGGATCTTAGGGGACGGGCTGGAGTATATTTGTTGATGAGTGAGGACAGGTAGGGTGGGGCAGCATTGGTGAGGGCTTTGTAGGTCAGGGTGAGAATTTTGAATTTAATTCTGCTGTGAATGGGGAGTCACTGAAGGGACTCACAGAGAGGTGCAGCAGAAACGGAGCGTCGAGAGAGGTGGATTAGCCTGGCAGATGCATTTAGGATAGATTGAAGGGGAGGGAGGCCAGTTAGCAAGTTATTGCAGTAGTCAAGTCGGGAAATTACCAGGGAGTGGATAAGCAGTTTGGTAGTTTCATCACTCAGAAATGGACGAATTTTGGAGATATTGCGTAGGTGGTTGCAGTTGGATGTGGGGAATGAAGGACAGATTTGTGTCAAGTGTGACTCCGAGGCAGCGGACTTTGGGTGATGGCGAGATAGTGCTGCCACCAACAGTGATGGAAAAATTAGAAACTGTAGTAGAGTTAGAGGGGGGATTAGAAGTAGTTTGGTCTTGGCCATGTTTATTTTTATGTGGTGAGAGGCCATCCAGGAGGAAATGCCAGATAAGCAGTTACTGATGTGAGAATTGACAGGAGGAGAGAGTGCAGGGGTGGAAATGTAGATCTGGGTGTCATCAGCATAGAGGGGGTAGTTGAAGCCATAGCTGTTGATAAGTTTACCCAGTGAAGAAGTGTAAATAGAGAAGAGTAGAGGACCCAGGACAGAGCCTTGAGGTACTCCAACAGCCAGAGGCAATGGAGAGGAGGAGCCACCAGCAAAAGAGACGGAGAAGGATCTGTTAGAGAGATAAGAGTAAATCCAGCAGAGGACAGTGTCACAGAGCCGCTGAGAGCCTGTAGGAGAAGGGGTTCAGCCTGTATATTAAGATAAAAGGTGAGCAGATGGTGGTCTGAGATGGGAAATGGGCGACAGTCAACATCTGGGAGAGAGCAGAGATAGGAGAATACTAGATCAATATTGTATCCATCGCGGTGGGTAGGGAATAGGGTGTATTGTGAAAGGCCGAAGGAGTTTGTGGGTGAGAGAAGTTTAGAGGCAGCAGGGGCAGGTGGGTTGTCAATGGGGATGTTGCAGTCCCCCAGAATTAGAGTAGGTGTATTTGTAGAGAGTAAGGAAGCCAGGCAGCAAAGTTTTCAAGTAATTGGGAGGTTGGTCCAGGGGGGCGATGGGTAACTGCCACTCAGAGAGAGAGAGGGGGGATAACAGGCGAATGCAGTGGACTTCAAAGGACGAAAAGGAGAGAGATGGAAATGGAGATAGATACTGATAGGAGCAGGAGGGGGAGAGTAAGAGGCCAACACCGCCACTGTGTCTCTCACCTGGCCTAGGTGTGTGGCTAAAGTGAAGACCACCATGTGTTAGAGCTGCAATGGAAACAGTGTCAGAGGAAGATAGCCAGGTTTCAGTAATTGCTAAAAGGTTGAAAGCGTTGGAAACAAACAGGTCGTGAACATTTGTAAGTTTGTTACAGGCAGAGCGAGCATTCCAGAGGGCACAAGAAAAGGGAGGGAATAGGCGCTGTGGGTTAATGGAGATGCCCTCGCTGCATTTCTTTTACAAGATATGACGAGTCCACGAATTTCATCCTTATGGGATTACGCTTCCTGGTCAGCAGGAGGAGGCAAAGAGCACCACAGCAGAGCTGTATATATAGCTCCTCCCACTCCAGTCATTCTCTTTGCCTGTGTTAGTGATGGGAAGAGGTAAAGTGAGGTGTTAGTTTAGATTCTTCAATCAAGAAGTTTTTTTGTTTTAAAATGGTGCGAGTGAGTACTATTTTTCTCAGGGGAAATCGTCAGTCAATAACTTCCCAAGAGGAGTGGAGACATCTTATTTTCTGCCTTGATTGTTGATGATCTTGGCAAACAATCTCTAAGATCCTGCTTGTTCCCACAGATCGATTGAAGGTAGTGTAAAGAACATCTTCAGTGTGGGGAACCGTGTCATGCTGCGTTCAGCATTGAGGTATGTTCAGTCATTTGCTTCTGGGGAGACTAGATACATCAGAACAGGCTAACATTATTCCCTGTATTGGGGAGGGATAATCGGTATGCCCTATGTAAAATGAAATGGTGTACCTGGAATTCCCTTTTCTTTTATTATTTATTAACTGTGTGTTTGTGCAGTGACTCTATGGTGTTCACTTATACTGAGTATGCTGTGTGGGCTGACGCTGGGAGATGCGGATTGTTTCCCAAGGGCTGTCGTTATCTGTAGCAGGCTAAGGGAGTGTGTGTTTAAGAAGGGCACATGGCGTTTTTTTCTTTATTTGGGTTATGTGAAAAACTACATGTTTTTCTTCCCATGCGGGTCTTAGTTGACTCGAGTTACGCCCGCGGTGGGCGGGGCCTAGTTTCGTTCGCTCAGCC
This sequence comes from Bombina bombina, assembly GCF_027579735.1. Lineage (NCBI taxonomy): Eukaryota > Metazoa > Chordata > Amphibia > Anura > Bombinatoridae > Bombina > Bombina bombina. Next base: position 958,749,588 of record NC_069501.1, on the reverse strand, counting down.
ACGCAGTAGTTATCCAGACCTCCGATCGGTAGCAGGATCCTGGTCTCCGGTGTGGCCTAAGTCAGTTTGTGCAGTTAAGGGTACAAAGAGACTTGGGAGCGCCGCTCACGGAAGATCAGTGTTTGTCTGGGGGCATGTAGGTGCCACAGCAGTGCTGTGGCGAGGTGCAAGTGTCTGGAGTTTTATTTAATTTGGTACATAACTGAACTGAACAAACGCAGTATTTGTTAAGTCTTGTATAGCACTTTTTATCGCTGCAAAGTTATTACTGCAAGCAGAAAAATTGTTGCGCTTTTATTTTTTAAAGGCACAGTAGGCTTTTTTTTATTTCAAATATTTTACTTTAAGTTTTTTACTTCAAGGTTAAATATATCAGGTAGAGAACGACTAATATTGCTATTGCTAGTCTGTTTAACATGGCTGAACTTCAGGAAAGTACCTGTTCTATGTGTTTAGATGCCAATGTGGAACCCCCTCTTACTTTTTGTCCCTCATGTACTGAAAGGGCCTTACAATGTAAAGAACAGATTTTCTTTAATGCAAGTATGTCTAAGGATGCTTCTCAGACTGATGAGAATCAGGGTATGCCGCTATTTTCTCCCCAAGCGTCACAACCTTTAACGCCCACCCAAGCGATGCCGATGCTGATTTGGGGGGTAGGGAACTTCTGTCTGAGGGGGAACTTTCCGACTCGGGAAGTGTGTTACCTCAGACAGACTCGGACGTCATGTCCTTCAGATTTAAGCTTGAACACCTCCGCCTGTTACTTCGGGAGGTTTTAGCGACTCTGGATGACTGTGACTCTATTGTGGTACCACCAGAGAAATTGTGTAAGATGGACAAATACTTGGAGGTGCCTGTTTACTCTGTTTTTCCGGTTCCTAAGAGAATCTCGGAAATTATTACGCGGGAATGGAAAAGACCGGGTATCCCGTTCTTCTCACCTTCCCCTAATTTTAAGAAAATGTATCCTATAGCTGACACTGTTCTGGATTTTTAGCAAACAGTCCCTAAGGTGGAGGGAGCTATATCTACCCTGACTAAGCGTACAACTATTCCTATTGAGGACAGTAGTGCTTTCAAAGATCCTATGGATAAAAAGTTGGAGGGTCTTCTAAAAAAGTTGTTTATTCATCAAGGTTTTCTCTTACAACCGACGGCCTGTATTGTACCAGTTACAACTGCGGCGGCCTTTTGGTTTGACGCCTTAGAAGAGTCTCTTAAGACTGAGACTCCTTTAGAGGAAATCTTAAATAGATTTAAGGCTCTTAAGCTGGCTAATTCTTTTATTACGGATGCCGCCTTTCAGATTGCTTAGAGCGTTATGGTTAAAATCTTGGTCTGCTGATGTGTCCTCTAAATCAAAGCTTTTGGCTATTCCTTTCAAAGGGAAGACCCTATTCGGGCCTGACTTGAAAGAAATCATTTCTGACATTACGGGAGGTAAGGGTCATCTCCTACCTCAGGATAAAGCAGCTAAATTGAGGGGTAAACAGAATAATTTTCATTCCTTTCGGAATTTCAAGGGAGTCCCCTCTTCGTCCACTAAGCAGGAAGGGAATTTTGCACAAGCCAAGTCCGTCTGGAGACCTAATCAGGCTTGGAACAAGGGTAAACAACCCAAGAAGCCTGCTGCTGTTCCCAAGTCAGCATGAAAGGGTGGCCCCCGATCCGGGACCGGATCTCGTAGGGGGCAGACTTACTCTCTTAACCCAGGCTTGGATAAGAGGCGTTCAGGTCACCTGGACACTGGAAATCGTGTCCCAAGGGGGAGGTTTCTTCTTTCACGATTGTCTGTAGACTAGATAAAGAGAGGTGTTCTTACGTTGTTTAAAAGACCTCTCTACTATGGGAGTAATTCGGCCCGTTCCAATACAGGGGCAGGGGTTTTACTCAAATCTTTTCGTGGTTCCCAAAAAAGAGGGAACGTTTCGACCCATTTTAGATCTCTTAAGTCTAAACAAGTTTCTCAGAGTCCCATCCTTCAAGATGGAGACTATTCGGAAAATTCTGCCATTGATCCAGGAGGGTCAATATAGGACTACCGTGGACTTGAAGGATGCATATCTTCATATTCCTATCCACAAAGATCATCACCAGTTCCTAAGGTTTGCCTTCCTGGACAAACATTTTCAGTTCGTGGCTCTTCCTTTTGGGCTGGCCACAGCACCCAGGATCTTCACAAAGGTTCTAGGGTCTCTTCTAGAGGTTCTCAGGCCGCGGGGCATTGCAGTGGCGCCTTATCTGGACGGTATTCTGATCCAGGTGTCGTCTTATCAACTGACAAAATCTCATACAGGCATGGTTCTGTCCTTTCTGAGGACTCATGGGTGGAAGGTGAAGCTAGAAAAGAGTTCACTAATTCCACAGACAAGGGTTCCTTTCCTGGGAACTCTAATAGATTTTATATCCATGAAAATTTTCTTGACGGAAGTCAGAAAGTTAAAGATTCTGAATACATGCCGAGCCCTTCAGTCCAATCCTTGGCCATCAGTGGCTCAGTGCATGGAGGTAATTGGATTGATGGTGGCGGCAATGGACATCATTCAGTTTGCTCGTTTTCATCTCAGACCGCTACAACTGAGCATACTCAAGCAGTGGAATGGAGATTTTGCAAATTTGTCTCCTCAAATAGATCTGGATCAGGAGACAAGAGACTCTCTTCTTTGGTGGTTGTCGCCGGATCATCTGTCCCAAGGGACGTGCTTCCGCAGACCCTCATGGATTTATAGTGACAACGAACGCCAGTCTACTAGGTTGGGGTACAGCCTGGAATTCCCTGAAGGCTCAGGGTGTGTGGACTGGGTTGGAGTCTCTACTTCCAATCAATATTCTGGAATTTAGAGCAATATTCAATGCGCTTCAGGCTTGGCCTCAGTTGGCTTCAGCCAAATTCATCCGTTTTCAGTCGGACAACATCACGACTGTGGCTTACTTCAATCATCAGGGAGGAACAAGGAGTTCCTTAGCGATGACAGAAGTATCCAAGATCATTCGGTGGGCGGAGGCTCACTCTTGTTATCTGTCGGCAATCTACATCCCAGGAGTGGACTACTGGGAAGTGGATTTCTTAAGCAGACAAACATTTCATCCGGGGGAATGGGAACTCCATCCGGAGGTCTTGCCACTCTGATTCTCAGATGGGGCAGACCGGAGCTGGATCTTATGGCATCTTATCAGAACGCCAAGCTCCCGAGATACGGATCCAGGTCCAGGGATCTTCAGGCCGAACTGATAGTTGCCTTGGTCGTTCAACCTAGCTTATGTGTTTCCACCGTTTGCTCTCCTTCCCCGGGTGATTGCTCGCATCAAACAGGAGAGGGCTTCTGTGATTCTCATCGCTCCTGCGTGGCCTCGCAGGACTTGGTATGCCGATCTGGTGGACATGTCCTCTCTGCCGCCGTGGAAGCTTCCATTGAGGCAGGACCTTCTCATTTTGGGACCCTTCCATCATCCGAATCTAGTTTCTCTGCAGCTGACTGTTTGGAGATTGAACGCTTGATTTTATCTAAGTGGGGGTTCTCTGATTCGGTCATTGATACTTTGATTCAGGCATGTAAGCCTGTTACCAGAAAGATTTACCATAAGATATGGCGGAAATATCTTTATTGGTGCGAATCCAAGGGCTACTCATGGAGTAGGGTTAGGATTCCCAGGATTTTATCTTTTCCTCAAGAAAGATTGGAGAATGGGTTGTCAGCAAGTTCCTTAAAGGGACAGATTTCTGCTTTGTCTATTTTGCTACACAAGCGTCTGGCAGATGTTCCAGACGTTCAATTTTTTTGTCAGGCTCTGACTAGAATCAAGCCTGTGTTTAGACAGATTGCTCCACCTTGGAGTTTGAATTTAGTTCTTAAGGTTCTTCAAGGGGTTCCGTTTGAACCCATGCATTCCATAGATATTAAGTTATTTTCTTGGAAAGTGTTATTTTTGGTGCTCTCTCAATCTCTATTTACGTTGACTGATCCACCCCTGTTATTGCACAGAACAATTGATGTAAATATGAAGGCAATTCAGCTGCCTTAATTGATTCGGGAATTCCTTTGACGGATGTTACTTCGTCGACTCCTGTTTTCCATATCTTCGATCTTGTCCAGCAAATCGGTTACTACCTGCTGTTGTTCTGATACTTGTTGGACTGTCATTTCGACATCCTCTACCAGGTTGTCTCAATTTTCCTCCAGTCTTTCTACTCTGGAACCTAGGTCCGTAATTTCTTGTTTGATATCATTCAGACTTGTCGTCATGAAGGTGTGCATGGAATCCAATTTCTCCCAGAGTTTATCAAAACTATTAGTAATATCTTGTTTGGAGACAAGTAGATGTAAATCCGCTTTAGTTAGTGGAGTGGAGTCGACAGAAGAATCCTGCATTGAAGGCTTTATTGTATTGATTTCTGCCATTTATTTGTTGGCATCTGGGGTTTTATCTCTCTGGGATGGTTTAACATATGAGTTGACAGATGCAGATTTCCCTGGTTTGATTTATTTGGTTTCTTGGAGGCCATGTTAATGCTCTAAAATAGACAGTCTCAGGAAGTAGGGTTAATTCCCTAGAAAATATTACTCCAGTAATAGTGGGAGTATTGCTATATTTAATCTTCTGAGATTTGAATAGAAAAAGTCCTTTTGGGTGTGCTTTGGTAATCATCCAGCAGGTGGCGCTGTTGTATAGGAATAGGTGTATCTCTATGAACTGATTTTCAACTACATTCAAAAAACATGTCCCAGTTTGCAAAACAATATAGTTTCCCAAATACAAAACCCTTCATGTAGAATGTTGAGAGGGGAGTAGGAATATTGCAATTTGTTCACCTCTAAAAAAGTGGTAGTACAGATCTCATTCTTTGCACTTTTAAGAAGCTAGTTCTTACTAAGATGCCATTGTGTTCTCAGGCTTTATCTAGCCACATGGGAGATTTCTAATAACGTAGTGATTTCCAGGATTTGTAAGTTGGACCTGAAGGTTTCTGTCTTAAAGATTAATGTCCTGGCCAGTATTTTATAGTGTGGCAATGTGTGTTAGGCTCCATGTCTGTGCTGCATCGTGTAATGTTTTTTCAGGTCTGTAAAGGTTTGACCAGATCTATATGGCCATTACTCACGACTGAGCCCTTTCCCACAGGGTGGATGATGGTCTGGCTGATAATGACAGTTATCCACAGCCTGTTTTCTGCAGTTTCAGCCTCTGTGGTGTTCCCAGCAGCTTCACATAACTTTTGAGCTGAGATGTACCCTCCGGATCATTGATGGAGAGGAGTAGTGACTGATCTCCCTGGTCTGGTATACAGAGCTCTAAGCTAAGGCATCCATCTTGGAGCCCTGTCAGACTCCGCCCCCCTGCATTATCCAGTACCATACATTTTTTATATTCAAATGGTGATGCCAGATGAGTTCAAGAGGTCCTTCACCATATTATTTAATACAGTATATAATTTAAAGTCACAGTAATTAAATTTTATTTGATTAAAGTGAATATGGATGTTACTTACACGTTATGTCTTGATACTAATGTGGACCATTCAAGGATTTTTCGGTTCCCCATGTATTAAGAGAAATCCTTTTTCAGAGCCAATATTGCCTCAGAAGCTGCAAGAAGCGTTCTGACAATGTTCAATATTTTCTGCAGCTTTCTCCTCAAATGTCCTAAAGACGTAGCATCCATTCACCTAGTGCTTTGCTCTTGCTCCACGACTCCTCTTGGTGTTATCTTGCAAGACATTGCTTCCCTCTTGTGCTTTTCATGAGCATTGTCAGTTTTTCCCATGCTGCAGGAAGAGAGCAAGGGGAACACTAAACATTTAGTGAGCGAGGTTTCTGTCACAGTAGTTGCTATTTCAAAGGTCCCTTCCCGGATGCCTGAGGAAGGGGATATTTCGGTAGAATTGGAGGGTAAAATTTCAGGTTCTTACGGTATGATTCCTCCCGCTGATACTGAAGTAGTATCTTCAGGTTTAAGCTAGTTCACCTCCGGCTATTACTTAAGGAGGTTTTAGCCATTCTGGAACGACATCTCAGTCGTCGTTAATTTCATGTGGTACTCAGATTGAGCTTTTAAGACATGTTGCTAAGAAATGAGAGAGAACAGGTATACCCTTTTATCTACATTTCCTACATTTCCTATATTGTCTGAGAGGTTCCCTTAGCGGACCTCTCAAGGAGTCTTGGCATCACAAGATGGAAGGGACAATTTCTATGCTAGCCAGGAGACCTTCTTTCTCCTTCTTTCTATAGTGGATAGTTGTTCCTTTTCAGGATCCTATGGATTATTGGGTAGTGGGTTTGCTCAAGATGGCATCCCAGGTTGGTAATGCTACCTTTGGGGGCAGCATACTAGTTCTTTGTTGTCTGGTTCTATTTGGACAGACACTTCCCTCAAAGAAATCCAGAATATCTGGAACCAGATAGAGGAAAGGGTTTTTTCACTAGGTAGGAGACCTCTCCTACCTGGGAGTGATAATTCCTGTTCAGATTCAGGAACAGAGTCTGAGATGTGTTCCGATCGTTTGTGGTTCCCAAGAAAAAGGGAACCTTCAGACCAATTTTAGATTTCAAGAGTCTAAACAGTACTGTCCTTCTGGATGGAAGCTATTTGCTCCATTCTCCTTTGATCCAAGGGGATCAACTTATGACAAGGCTTAAAGGACGCGTATCTGCATGTTCCCATTCACAGGGATCATCGCAAGTTCCTAAGGTTTGTTTTCTAGATAGACACTTTCAGTTTGGTCCTTTCACAGCTCCCAGAATTTTCTTAGAGTTTCTGAGTTCACTGTTGGTGGTGCTTCGGTTATGGGGCATTATGCTGACGCCCTTTCTGGACGACGTCCTGGTCCAGGCACCATCCTTTCAATCGCAAGGAAAGAGTTTCTTGGTACCTAATTCAAGGGTATTCTCCTGGGGAATATTAGTTTCCCTATCTATGTAGTTTTTTCTGACAGGAGTCAGGAAATCTAGGTTTTCGATAGTTGTCTAATACTTCTGTCCGCTCCTCGTCCTTCAGTGGTTCAGTACATGGAGGTAACCGAACTGAGGGTAGCAGCATTGGACTTCATCCCATTTACTCTGGTCCTTCTCAGACCTCTGCATTTAATCATATTTAGATAGTGGAATGGAGGAGGCTAGGCCGATTTTGTCTCCTCGAATATTTACGAGAGCAGGAGACAAGGGATCCTCTTGAATGATGATTGTCTTGGTATCATCTCTCCCAGGGGACTTGTTTTTGCAGACTGTCTGGGGGGATTGTGACAGCGGACACAAGCCCTCTAAGTTGGGGTTCCATAACAGCTTAGGGAGTTTGTTACCAGTCAGAGTCTGCTCTTCCTATAAACTTTTTAGAACCGAGAGCGATCTTCAATGCTCTTCTGGCCTGGCTCCAGTTAGCCTCGGTCCAGTTTATCAGGTTCCAGTCGGAACATATCTTTAGTGGTTTACCTAGACCATTAAGAGGGAACAAGGAGTTCCTTAGCGCTGTCAGAGGTATCCAAGATAGTCCAGTGGACGGAAGTCCACTCCTGCTGTCTGTTGACGTTCCTTCTCCCAGGGGTGGACTGGGAGACAGAGTAGGCAGACTTCTCGTCTGGGAGAATGGACACTCCATCTGGAAGGTTTTCCCAGTCTGATTCTAAGATGGGGTCAGCCAGAATTGGTTTTCATGGTATCTCGACAGAATGTCTGGTTTACGAGGTACGGTTTGCTCTGGCGGTACCGTAGACCTTCAGTTTTGCACACCTTTTTCCTCCGTTTGATTTTCTTTCTCAGGTTATTGTTCGAGTCGGGTCTCGGTGATCTTCATTGCACCGGCTGGACGTCACAGGATTTGGTATGCAGATTTGGTGGACATGTTATGTCTTCCACCTTGGAGACTTCAGTTGAGGAAGGACCTTTTAATCCAAGGGCCTTCCTTTCATCAAAATCTAGCTTCTCTGAAGCTGACTGCTTGGAGATTGAACGCTTAATCGTGTCCAAACGGGACTTTTCAGAATCGGTCATAGAGACCATGATCCAGACTCGTAATCCTGTAAATAGAACAATTATTTTTATTGGTATGAATCCAAGGGCTACTCTTCGAGTAGAGTTAGGATTTCTGGATTTTTGTCCTTTCTCCAAGAAGGTTTGGAGAAGGGTTTGTCGGCGAGTTCCCTAAGGGTTAAATCTCGGCTTTATAATACACAAATGTCTGGCAGATGTTCCAGATGTACAATTCTTTTGTCAAGCCTTAGTCAGGTCCAGGCCTGTGTTAAAACCAGTTACTCCTCCATGGAGTCTTAATTTAGTTCTTAAGGGGGCTCTGTTTGAGCCTATGCATTCCCTAGATATTGATTAGGATTTCTTCCTAAGGTTGTTTCTGATTGGAACTTTAATTAGGGGATGGTTGTTCCTCCTTTGTGTCCTAATCCTTTTTCTCAAAAGGACCGTCTTCTGCACAATTTGGAAATGGTCCAAGCTTTAAAGTTTTTTCCTTACAGGCAACTAAGGACTTTTGTCAGTCTTTATCTTTGTTTGTGATTTTCTCAGGAATACGTAAGAGACAGAGAGCTACGACAACTTCTCTTTCTTTTTGGCTGAGGAGTTTAATACGTTTGGCTTCTGATACTGCTGGACAGCAGCCTCCTGAGACAGTTGCGGCTCATTCCACAAGAGCTGTTGCTTCCTTATGGGCATTCAAAAACGGAGCTTCTGTAGAACAGGTTTGCAGGGCTGCAACTTGCTTTTCTCTTCACACTTTTACAAGGTTTTCATCTTTGATTCTTTTGCCTGGGCTGCGGCTGTTTTGGGGAGAAAGGTTCCTCAAGCAGTGGTGCCTTCCATTTAGGTTCCCTGTCTTGTCCCTCCCGTATCATCTGTGTACTCTAGCTTTGGTATTGGATCCCATTAGTAATTAAGATGATCCGTGGGCTCATCGTGTCATAAAAAAGAAAAGAAAATTTATGCTTACCTGATAAATTAATTTTTTTTGACACGAGTCCACGGCCCGCCCTGTTTTTTGTAAGACGGTTGTTGGTTATTATAAACTTCAGACGCCTCTGCACCTTAGCTTTTGCTTTCTTTCCTTAACTTCAGTCGAATGACTGGAGTGGGAGGGAAGGGAGGAGTTATTTAACAGCTCTGCTGTGGTGCTCTTTGCCGCCTCCTGCTTACCAGGAGGTGAATATCCCATTAGTAATTAAGATGATCCGTGGACTCATCGTGTCAAAAAAGAAATAAATTTATCAGGTAAGCATACATTTTCTTTTTTATTCCTCCCTCTCTAGTGACTCTTCTGTGGACTTCCACATCTTCGGTATTTTATCCCATATGTCAGTAGCTCATGGACTTTCCATTTACATGAAAGAAAACATAATTTATGTAAGAACTTACCTGATAAATTCATTTCTTTCATAATGGCAAGAGTTTGAGGTCCACCCTGTTTTTGGTGGTTATATTTTTTAGTATAAAAGCACAATATTATTTTCCAGTTCCTCTTTTTTTGTATGCTTTTTTACTCCTTTTTACACCTCAATACTTGGCTATAAGTTAAACTAAAGTATGTGTACGGTGGGAGGTGTATTTATTGGCATTTTGAGGTTTGGGAAACTTTGCCCCCTCCTGGTAAGAATGTATATCCCATACGTCACTAGCTCATGGACTCTTGCCATTATGAAAGAAATTAATTTATCAGGTAAGTTCTTACATAAATTATGTTTTTGTAATCAACACTTGAATAAAAAACTAAAAGGGCCGTTATAGTTGAAAAATGACATGCTCTAATTTGTTAGAGCATGGAATTTTGAGACTAGCAACCCTACACATGGGTTAAAGTACTCTTTGGGACCCGCAGAGCACTGGTGCTTGACCAATCAGCAATGCTATTCTCCTAGCTTGTCTTACAACTAGTGCTGCTCATTATGTAAGCAGCATTTTCTGCTATGGAGCAGCAGTGTTCTGCTTGATACTATAGATTACAGTAAAGTGAGTTAAAGGCAAAGATAGAATTTCACTTAAACCAATTTTCCTTCCTACGATAGGGAGAGTCCACGGCTTAATTTCTTACTGTTCGGAAATACAACACCTGGCCACAAGGAGGAGGCAAAAACACCCTAGCCAAAGGCTTAAATATCCCTCCCACTTTCTCATTACCCCAGTCATTCTTTGCCTTTCGTCACGTTTGGAGGTGGCAGAGAAGTGGCAGAAGATTTGGAAAGTCCTGAAAAAGGGTATCTGCCCTTCGAGATAGGACTGGAGTTTTAAGTAGTCATGTCAACCTCTCAGTGAGAGTATTGATGAGTTAGTTAGGAGATAAGATACAGGGAAAGTTTTTCTGCGAAACCATCCAGACTACTGCTAACTGCTCCTAAGCAATCAGTGTTGACGAGTTTCACTGCCTGATTTCTCTCACTCAAGTCCATGTCAAAATTGCTGCTATAAGACTGTCACACTTGAGAGGCTGTGTTCTATTCCACAGCATGGATCCTGGAGGTAAGATTGTTTCAATTTTTACACAGAAAAAGCTATAACAGGGTCACAGTGTAGCTCCTTTATACCTTGATATGATCCAGGGTTAGTATCCTCTAAAGGGGGTTTATTAAACAGTTGGGGTTAATTAATCAGTGTTAATTATATGCTGCTTTGTGTGATTTTTTTCCTGGGCTGATATACTTTGTGTTTTTGGCAGGAGCAAACAGGTTTCACTTTCGTTTTTGAAACTGTTGCACAGCTCCTATTACTTTCTGTACTTGTAATAACAGGGGAAGTACTGTCTTGCACTCCATGTGACAGGGTGTGGTCCATGTTCATTTCCTCCATTCCGACTGAGACTTGAACCTGAGGAAAGCGTTTCCTCTGTTAACTGTCTTGGTCTAGGAGCTGGTGAGTGCCCTAGCCATTGGGAGTATAAAGGTGCAGTTTTCTATAATAAACAAACGTTTATTTGTGTCCTTCTGTGGGTATAACCTAAACTATGGAGGACTCTAATATGTTAGAAGGTACTCCTTCTATACTAAATCATACCTGTTTATATTGTGAGGAGGCCGTGGTTTTCCCGCCCACTCAATTATGTTCCACATGCCTTAACACTGTTATATAGTCTAAGAAGGTAGACAAGCCTGCTAAGGTTCTTAGTCCCTCTGAGCATTCTACCTCTCAGGACTTGGCGTCTCGTGAGATTACTACCCTTGCTACATTATCCACTCCACATGCAGTTCTTCGTAGCACATCTAATCCTTCATCCGGAGGGGGCCTTCTTCCTGCGGACTTTGCCGTGCAGTTACAAACAGTGGTGTCTGCAGCCCTCAGTGCATTACCTTGCTCTGCCCTGGAGGTTCAAACTCATATCTTTTTCCTCCATTACCGCTTCTTCCTCGAGTGGTGGCCCGCATCAAGCAGGAGCGGGTATCCGTAATCCTGATTGCTCCATCGTGGCCGCGAAGGACGTGGTTCACGGATCTAGTGGGGATGTCCTCATCTTCTCTGTGGAAGTTTGACGGTGGAGTGACCAACACAGGAGTGTTTGATAAAGGTCACGGAAGGTAGGAGGAAAGTGTGGTAGCATTAAACATAACACCAGCACCCGCTAAACAGATACTGTTAAACCCCATAGCCGCAGCCGTTTTAAGTTGTAAGTCGGACTTAAGTGATTAACCAGCAATATAAACAGCTTAGCTGCAGCTGAAATTGAGGGAATTGTACCCCTAAAATATCTGCAAAGGACGCTACGTAACCTATGCCCTTTCGAGTCCCTGTATTATTTTAAGTACAATGCTTGCAGAAACACTAATGTGCAAAAAGGACATATTAATACGATGGTGTGCAAATAAAATTACAGCCCTGTTTTTTTAACTTTTTTTTAACTTTTAAGTATCCGGATTTTTTCATAATCTAGTCATTTTTTAGGGTGTATTTTCTCATTGTGTATTTTATAGGTGAATGCGTTAGCAAGATTTAATAGCTTTAATTTTAGGTTGGAAGTATGAATGGATACACCGGTGTATGAATTATTATAATCTACTGTGTGTCACTATTACTAACCGCACGTGAATGCATTTCTATCTAATAATGAAAATTGTTTGTACTAGAATACATCTTTAAGTATCAGTCTTTTTATAGATTTTTTTTTTTAATCCTTAGCACTTTAATTATTGTGAACATCGAATTAAGCAAGTAGAACTTGCTTTTTTGCTTATTTCTATCTTATCTTATTTCTATCTAATTGACTTATAAAGATATACACACACGTTTTTTTGAGGAGGTTCTAATTGTATTGTAATTTATATCACACCCAGGTCCTAAGAGGATAACATATAGTCGAATCAAGTTGAATTTATTGGAAAGTAACCAGGTTTTGAAATCGGCTGTTTCAATCTATATTACCCATTCCAGCATTATATGCACCATCCTTTATGTTCTTTAAAGTATTTGAAACTACAAATTAAGTTTTGGGATAATTTGTATTTATTAAGGAGGCAGAGTCTGGGTCCATTACAGAATAGTAATACTCCAACCCACACCTTTGATATTTACATCTCCGTGGAAGTTGCCTTGTCGCAGACACCAGCTGATACAAGGTCCATTTGTTCATCAAAATCTAGATTTTCTGAGGCTGACTGCGTGGTGATTGAACGCTTAGTCTTAGCCAAGAGAGGTTTCTCTGAGAGTGTCATTGATACTCTTATTCAAGCTCGTAAACCAGTTACTCAGTGTATATACCACAAGGTGTGGCGGACCTACTTATTCTGGTGTGAAGAGCGTGGTTTTGGCTGGCACAGAGTTGAGGTTGAACTTATCTTTTCTCCAGGATGGGATGGAGACGGGCCTTTCTGCTAGTTCCCTGAGGGGACAGATTTCGCTCCTGTCAGTTTTCTTGCACAAGAGACTAGCTGAGCTTCCAGATGTGCAGTCCTTTGTTAAGGCTCTGATTAGGATCAGACCTGTGTTTAGATCTGTGGCTCCTCATTGGAGACTAATTCTTGTTCTTCGTGTTTTGCAACAGGCTCCGTTTGAGCCTCTGCATTCCGTTGATATTAAATTGTTATCTTCGAAGGTTCTCTTTTTATTGGCTCTTGCCTCTGCGTACAGAGTTTCTGAGATCTTTGCTTTGCAATGTGAGCCCCCCTTATCTGATTTTTCATGCAGATAAGGCCGTTTTCTTCTTAAACGGGGAGAGTCCACAGCTGCATTCATTACTTTTGGGAATTCAGAACCTGGCCACCAGGAGGAGGCAAAGACACCCCAGCCAAAGGCCTAAATACCTCCCCCACTTCCCTCATCCCCCAGTCATTCTTTGCCTTTTGTCATAGGAGGTTGGCAGAGAAGTCTTGGAAGAATAAAGATAGTCTTTTAAGAAGGGTAGTACTCTTCAAAATAGGACTGTTGTTTTAAATAATCCTGTCAGCCTCTCAGTGAGAGCATGGATGAATGTTAGATTCCGGAGATGCAGGGAGAGTCTTTCTGCGAAACCATCCCGACTCATGTTAACAGCTCCCTAGCAATCGGCATTGACGAGTTTCGTTGCCTGCTTTTTTCACTCAAGCCCATGTCAGAAGCAAGGCTACTATCTGTCATACTTGAAGGGCTGTGTTCCTGTTCCACGGTGTAGATTCCGGTAACATTGTTTCATTTTACTTTGATGTGTGAATGTAATGTATACGAAGAAGTCAGGGTCTCAGTGGGACTCCTTTATCTTTATGGAATCAAGGGTTAATATCTCCTGATGGGGGTTATTGAACAGGGGGAACTTTGTTTGTTAAGTGATTCTGTCTGCTAATGTGTAGTAACGCTTGGGCTCATTGCTATATCTGAACATAACGGCCTTTTTTTGTCAGACTGCGTGGCTCTTGTGGCCTTGGCACGCTTTTCTCTGGCCTGCACGGTGTACCTTGTGACTAGGCGTGGTCACGTTCTGCTCTCCATTTCCGTATTCCTGACCACATGGCGACGGAGAGAGTGTTTCGCTAGTTGTCTGGGTCACAGGAGGTGGGGAGTGCCCCAGCCATTGGGGGTGTAAGGTGCAGTTTTTTTGTTTGTTTTCTCTTGTAAGGTGTATCCAGTCCACGGATCATCCATTACTTGTGGGATATTCTCCTTCCCAACAGGAAGTTGCAAGAGGACACCCACAGCAGAGCTGCTATATAGCTCCTCCCCTAACTGCCATATCCAGTCATTCTCTTGCAACTCTCAACAAAGATGGAGGTAGTAAGAGGAGAGTGGTAAAATATAGTTAGTTTTTTCTTCAATCAAAAGTTTGTTATTTTCAAATAGTACTGGAGTTGTACTATTTTATCTCAGGCAGTATTTAGAAGAAGAATCTGCCTGCGTTTTTCTATGATCTTAGCAGCTTGTAACTAAGATCCACTGCTGTTCTCACATATGTCTGAGGAGTGAGGTAACTTCAGAGGGAGAATGGCGTGCAGGTTATCCTGCTATTGAGGTATGTGCATTTTTAAGTTTTTCTAGGGACTAGAAAATGCTGCTGGTACCTGATTAATGTAAGTTAAGCCTAAAAACAGTGATTTAATAGCGACTTGTATCAGGCTTACTACCAGAGATATATACTCTGATAATATGGCAATATAAAACGTTTGCTGGTATGTTTAATCGTTTTTATATATGCTTTGGTGATAAAACTTATTGGGGCCTAGTTTTTTTCCACATGGCTGGCTTGATTTTTGCCTAGAAACAGTTACCTGAGGCTTTCCACTGTTGTAGTATGAGTGGGAGGGGCCTATTTAAGCGCTTTTTTGCGCAGTTAAAATTACAGACAGAGACATTCAGCTTCCCTCAGCAGTCCCCTGCATGCTATAGGACATCTCTGAAGGGCTCTAAAGGCTTCAAAAGTCCTTTATTGAGGAAGGTAGGGCCACAGCTGAGCTGTGGCAGTTGTTGTGACTGTTTAAAAAACGTTTATTTCGTTTTTTTTTGATCCGTTTTTTGCATTAAGGAGTTAATCATCCATTTGCAAGTGGGTGCAATGCTCTGCTAACCTATTACATACACTGTAAAAATTTCGTTTGATTTACTGCCTTTTTTCATTGTTTTTCAAATTTTGACAAAATTTGTTTCTCTTAAAGGCACAGTACCGTTTTTTATATTTGCTTGTTAACTTGATTTAAAGTGTTTTCCAAGCTTGCTAGTCTCATTGCTAGTCTGTACAAACATGTCTGACATAGAGGAAACTCCTTGTTCATTATGTTTAAAAGCCATGGTGGAACCCCATATGAGAATGTGTACTAAATGTATTGATTTCACTTTAAACAATAAAGATCAGCTTTTGTCTTTAAAAAAATTATCACCAGAGGATTCTGACGAGGGGGAAGTTATGCCGACTAACTCTCCCCACGTGTCAGACCCTTTGACTCCCGCTCAAGGGACTCACGCTCAAATGGCGCCAAGTACATCAAGGACGCCCATAGCGATTACTTTACAAGACATGGCGGCAGTCATGGATAATACACTGTCAGCGGTATTAGCCAGACTGCCTGAATTTAGAGGAAAGCGTGATAGCTCTGGTGTTAGGCGTAATACAGAGCATACAGACGCTTTAAGAGCCATGTCTGATACTGCCTCACAATATGCATAAGCTGAGGAAGGAGAGCTTCAGTCTGTGGGTGATATCTCTGACTCAGGGAAACCTCTGTGTTTTGCTTAGGGAGGTTTTAGCTGCTCTGAATGACTGACACACAATTGCAGTGCCAGAGATAAATACTTTGCAGTGCTGGTGTGTACTGAGGTATTTCCAATACCTAAAAGGTTTACAGAAATTATTAATAAAGAGTGGGATAGACCCGGTGTGCCGTTTCCCCCCCCCCCCTCCTATTTTTAGAAAAATGTTTCCCATAGACAGCACCACACGGGACTTATGGCAGACGGTCCCTAAGGTGGAGGGAGCAGTTTCTACTTTAGCAAAGCGTACTACTATCCCTGTCGAGGACAGTTGTGCTTTTTCAGATCCTATGGATAAAAAATTAGAGGGTTACCTTAAGAAAATGTTTATTCAACAAGGTTTTATCCTGCAGCCCCTTGCATGCATTGCTCCTGTCACTACTGCTGCGGCGTTCTGGTTTGAGTCTCTGGAAGAGGCTTTACAGACAACGACTCCATTGGAGGACATACTTAACAAGCTTAGAGCACTTAAGCTAGCTAATTCTTTTGTTTCTGATGCCATTGTTCATTTGACTAAACTAACGGCTAAGAATTCTGGATTTGCCATCCAGGCGCGTAGGGCGCTATGGCTTAAATCTTGGTCAGCTGACGTGACTTCAAAGTCTAAACTACTTAACATTCCCTTCAAGGGGCAGACCCTATTCGGGCCTGGTTTGAAGGAAATTATTGCTGACATTACTGGAGGTAAAGGTCATGCCCTTCCTCAGGACAGGTCTAAATCAAGGGCCAAGCAGTCTAATTTTCGTGCCTTTTGAAACTTCAAGGCAAGTGCAGCATCAACTTCCTCTGCTACAAAACAAGAGGGAACTTTTGCTCAGTCCAAGACGGCCTGGAAACCTAACCAGTCCTGGAACAAAGGCAAGCAGGCCAAAAAGCCTGCTGCTGCCTCTAAGACAGCATGAAGGAATGGCCCCCTATCCGGTAATGGATCTAGTAGGGGGCAGACTTTCTCTTTTCGCCCAGGCGTGGGCAAGATCCCTGGGCGTTGGAGATTATATCTCAGGGGTATCTTCTGGACTTCAAGGCTTCTCCTCCACAAGGGAGATTTCACCTTTCACAATTATCTGTCAACCAGATAAAGAAAGAGGCATTCTTACACTGTGTGCAAGACCTCCTAGTTATGGGAGTGATCCATCCAGTTCCAAAGGAGGAACAGGGACAGGGATTTTACTCAAATCTGTTTGTGGTTCCCAAAAAAAGAGGGAACCTTCAGACCAATCTTGGATCTAAAGATCTTAAACAAATTCCTCAGAGTTCCATCATTCAAAATGGAAACTATTCGGACCATCCTACCTATGATCCAGGAGGGTCAATATATGACTACGGTGGATCTAAAGGATGCTTACCTTCACATTCCGATACACAAAGATCATCATCGGTTCCTAAGGTTTGCCTTTCTGGACAGGCATTACCAGTTTGTGGCTCTTCCCTTCGAGTTAGCTACAGCCCCAAGAATTTTTACAAAGGTTCTGGGGTCGCTTCTGGCAGTCCTAAGGCCGCAGGGCATAGCAGTGGCCCCTTATCTAGACGACATCCTGATACAGGCGTCAAATTTCCAAATTGCCAAGTCCCATACGGACATAGTTCTGGCATTTCTGAGGTCGCATGGGTGGAAAGTGAACGAGGAAAAGAGTTCTCTGTCCTCACTCACAAGAGTCTCCTTCCTAGGGACTCTGATAGATTCTGTAGAAATGAAAATTTACCTGACGGAGTCCAGGTTATCAAAACTTCTAAATTCTTGCCGTGTTCTCCATTCTATTCCGTGCCCTTCGGTGGCTCAGTGCATGGAGGTAATCGGCTTAATGGTAGCGGCAATGGACATGGTTCCGTTTGCGCGCCTACATCTCAGACCGCTGCAACTATGCATGCTGAATCAGTGGAATGGGGATTACACAGATTTGTCCCCTCTGCTAAATCTGGATCAAGAGACCAGAGATTCTCTTCTCTGGTGGTTGTCTCGGGTATACCTGTCCAAGGGTATGACCTTTCGCAGGCCAGATTGGACAATTGTAACAACAGATGCCAGCCTTCTAGGTTGGGGTGCAGTCTGGAACTCCCTGAAGGCTCAGGGATCGTGGACTCAGGAGGAGAAACTCCTCCCAATAAATATTCTGGAATTGAGGGCAATATTCAATGCTCTTCAGGCTTGGCCTCAGTTAACAACCCTGAGGTACATCAGATTTCAGTCGGACAACATCACGACTGGCTTACATCAACCATCAAGGGGGAACAAGGAGTTCCTTAGCGATGTTAGAAGTCTCCAAAATAATTTGCTGGGCAGAGAAACACTCTTGCTACCTATCAGCGATCCATATCCCAGGTGTAGAGAACTGGGAGGCGGATTTTCTAAGTCGTCAGACTTTTCATCCGGGGGAGTGGGAACTCCATCCGGAGGTGTTTGCTCAATTGATTCATCGTTGGGGCAAACCAGAACTGGATCTCATGGCGTCTCGCCAGAACGCCAAGCTTCCTTATTACGGATCCAGGTCCAGGGACCCGGAAGCGACGCTGATGCTCTAGCAGCGCCTTGGTCTTTCAGCCTGGCTTACATGTTTGCACCGTTTCCCCTGCTCCCTTGACTGATTGCCAAAATCAAGTAGGAGAGAGCATCGGTGATTTTGATAGCGCCTGCGTGGCCACGCAGGACCTGGTATGCAGACCTAGTGGACATGTCATTCTTTCCACCTTGGACTCTGCCTCTGAGACGAGACCTTCTACTTCAAGGTCCTTTCAATCATCCAAATCTAATTTCTGTGAGACTGACTGCATGGAGATTGAACGCTTGATTTTATCAAATCGTGGCTTCTCCGAGTCTGTCATTGATACCTTAATACAGGCACGAAAGCCTGTTACCAGGAAGATCTACCATAAGATATGGCGTAAATATCTTTATTGGTGTGAATCCAAGTGCTACTCATGGAGTAAGGTCAGGATTCCCAGGATATTATCTTTTCTCCAAGAGGGTTTGGAGAAAAGATTATCAGCTAGTTCTTTGAAGGGACAGATCTCTGCACTGTCTATTCTTTTGCACAAGCGTCTGGCGGATGTTCCAGACGTTCAGGCGTTGGTTAGAATCAAGCCTGTGTTTAAACCTGTTGCTCCCCCATGGAGCTTAAATTTGGTTCTTAAAGTTCTTCAAGGGGTTCCGTTTGAACCTCTTCATTCCATAGATATCAAGCTTTTATCTTGGAAAGTTATTTTTTTGATGGCTATTTCCTCGGCTCGTAGAGTCTCTGAGTTATCTGCTTTACAATGTGATTCTCCTTATCTGATCTTCCATGCAGATAAGGTAGTTCTGCGTACAAAACCTGGGTTTTTGCCTAAGGTGGTATCTACTAAGAATATAAATCAAGAGATTGTTCCATCATTGTGTCCTAATCCTTCTTCAAAGAAGGAACGTCTCTTACATAATCTGGACGTGGTTCGTGCTTTAAAGTTTTACTTACAAGCTACTAAAGATTTTCGTCAAACATCTGCTTTGTTTGTTGTTTACTCTGGACAGAGAAGAGGTCAAAAGGCTTCGGCAACCTCTCTTTCTTTTTGGCTAAGAAGCATAATCCGCTTAGCCTATGAGACTGCTGGACAGCAGCCTCCTGAAAGGATTACAGCTCATTCTACTAGAGCTGTGGCTTCCACTTGGGCCTTTAAAAATGAGGCTTCTGTTGAACAGATTTGCAAGGCGGCGACTTGGTCTTCGCTTCATACTTTTCCCAAATTCTAAAAATTTGATACTTTTGCTTCTTCAGAGGCTATTTTTGGAGAAAGGTTTTACAGGCAGTGGTACCTTCCGTTTAAGTACCTGCCTTGTCCCTCCCTTCATCCGTGTACTTTAGCTTTGGTATTGGTATCCCACAAGTAATGGATGATCCGTGGACTGGATACACCTTACAAGAGAAAACACAATTTATGCTTACCTGATAAATTTATTTCTCTTGTGGTGTATCCAGTCCACGGCCCGCCCTGTCATTTTAAGGCAGGTCAAAATTTTAGATTAAACTACAGTCACCACTGCACTCTATGGTTTCTCCTTTCTCGGCTTGTTTCGGTCGAATGACTGGATATGGCAGTTAGGGGAAGCTCTGCTGTGGGTGTCCTCTTGCAACTTCCTGTTGGGAAGGAGAATATCCCACAAGTAATGGATGATCCGTGGACTGGATACACCACAAGAGAAATAAATTTATCAGGTAAGCATAAATTGTGTTTTTTCTCTTCTATCCATAATTTCTATCCAAGTTATGGAGGATTCTGATTTTTTAGAAACGGATGTCTCTGATTCAGATTCTACTTCTTGGGAAGAGTACGAGATTGCCCGGGTAATCCATGCCCTTCAGTTATGTTCCAAATGCCGCTTTATAGTGCGCTTCTCCCGCAACAGGAAACTTGGAGTCCGCCGAGCCATCCGCCCCTGGGGATCCCACATCCCGTGAGGCGCGTGCCCTAAAACCTTCCTTAGCTACGCAAGCAGGTGTCTCTAATGCCGTTATCCCTTTTCCGGAAGGTGGCTTGTTTCCTCCAGAGGTTACGGCACGGTTCCGCATGGCCATATCTATGGCGTTTGCGCATTTACAACTTCCTGGGAGGGAGGTGTTGATGAGATACTGTCTGTGTTCTGTTAATCAGGGCTCGTCAGGCGTGGGATCGTCTGGGTCAGATCAGCCATCTGGGGAAGTGGTTTCCTCTGAAGCTTCAGGGGCCCAACCCTCTGGGTCGGGGTCATCGGTTGCCCCTGCGGAAGTAAGTCTTGCTTTTCGTTATTGACTGGCGCGCCTTCGTGTCCTTCTGTGGCATGTTTTGGCAGTGCTGGAGGATCCCAATCCTAATGGGTTGAGGGATCCTCGGTCTTCTGTTTCAGACAGCAAGCTTGGTTAGATGTGGGGGGATGAAGTTAATCTCCTTGTCGTCTCCAATTTACTTTCTTTTTTGGGTATCTTATTCCAGTTCTGAGCTTCGGGAGAATGGGGTCTCTGATTGTTTGGTCCTGTTAGTGTGCCCATTCCTGCGGGTGCTGCCCTCTTTTTCTTTGATCTGGTTAAGATGTATTTTATTTCTTTTGAAAAACTCATGTCTGTTATAATTTGTCCTTTGGGAAACATTTCTTTTCTGGAATTTGATACTAGCGATTTTGTGGTCGCTTGGGCACTCCCGCTGAAGTTGCATGTTAAGGTGTTAGTAGAGTAGTTTATAGGAAAGGGCGCTCTAAATAGAGCTAATACCTCATGGAGATTTTTAAAATATGAAAATATAAAAATATATATAAAAAAAATGTAAATAGAAATCTATGACCAAGATTTTGTACAGAATAAAAATTTGTTTTATTTTAGTAAAAACAAAAGTTTTTTTAAAAACATGTGAGTTTGAGATTCTTATGTACAAATGAATCTGATAGGTTGGCCAACCTTGTAATCTCAATAATCTTAAATTGATCTAATATTGATTTCTTGTGTAGCAGTATCAATATTTGACTAATTTCAATACCGCAATATTTGACAAATTTCAATACAGCAATTTTCGAAAAAGCAATTTTAAAACCGACAGTTATATCATAGGCTGTTGATCTAATCAGGAGTTTAGGACTATATACCTGAATTAAAATTGTATAAACACAATTACAATTTTCAAATGAAGTTTATGGAGTATGTATAAAAAAGTCAGTTTTTCCAAAACGTGATTAAAAGTCCATCTTGAGGTAACCCTTAGATAATACCCAATATGAGAGTCTATGATGTTTTATAAGAAAGTTTCTTGGCTGCAGCCTAAGTTTATAGAAGATATTTTTATTTTATTTTTTTATTTTATTTTTTTAAGGTACTATGTACCTATATCAAATGCGGTAAGGTAAGCAGGTGTGTAGATCTAACCTTATTAGGTTAGATCTACACACCTGCTTACCTTACTGCATTTGATATAGATACATAGTACCTTAAAAAAAAAATATTTTATAAACTTAAGCTACAGTCAAGAAGTATGACACATTCTAACAAGACGATGTAATGCTGGAAGCTGTCATTTTCCCTATGGGATCCGGTAAGCCATGTTTATAAAGATCGTAAATAAGGGCTTCACAAGGGCTTATTAAGACTGTAGACTTTTTCTGGGCTAAATCGATTCATTATTAACACATATTTAGCCTTGAGGAATCATTTTATCTGGGTATTTTGATATAATAATATCGGCAGGCACTGTTTTAGACTCCTTATTATTTAGGGGCTTTCCCAAATCATAGGCAGAGCCTCATTTTCGCGCCGGTGTTGCGCACTTGTTTTTGAGAGGCATGACATGCAGTCGCATGTGAGAGGAGCTCTGATACTTAGAAAAGACTTTCTGAAGGCGTCATTTGGTATCGTATTCCCCTTTGGGCTTGGTTGGGTCTCAGCAAAGCAGATACCAGGGACTGTAAAGGGGTTAAAGTTAAAAACGGCTCCGGTTCCGTTATTTTAAGGGTTAAAGCTTCCAAATTTGGTGTGCAATACTTTTAAGGCTTTAAGACACTGTGGTGAAAATTTGGTGAATTTTGAACAATTCCTTCATGTTTTTTCGCAATTGCAGTAATAAAGTGTGTTCAGTTTAAAATTTAAAGTGACAGTAACGGTTTTATTTTAAAACGTTTTTTGTACTTTGTTATCAAGTTTATGCCTGTTTAACATGTCTGAACTACCAGATAGACTGTGTTCTGAATGTGGGGAAGCCAGGATTCCTATTCATTTAAATAAATGTGATTTATGTGACAATGACAATGATGCCCAAGATGATTCCTCAAGTGAGGGGAGTAAGCATGGTACTGCATCATTCCCTCCTTCGTCTACACGAGTCTTGCCCACTCAGGAGGCCCCTAGTA
Organism: Bombina bombina; assembly: GCF_027579735.1. Lineage (NCBI taxonomy): Eukaryota > Metazoa > Chordata > Amphibia > Anura > Bombinatoridae > Bombina > Bombina bombina. The sequence goes on along the minus strand of NC_069501.1, from coordinate 958,727,121 downwards.
CATCTAGCGCGCCAATACTCCTTACTATGCAACAATTAACGGCTGTAATGGATAATTCTGTCAAAAACATTTTAGCCAAAATGAACACTTACCAGCGTAAGCGTGACTGCTCTGTTTTAGATACTGAAGAGCATGACGACGCTGATAATAATGGTTCTGAAGGGCCCCTAACCCAGTCTGATGGGGCCAGGGAGGTTTTGTCTGAGGGAGAAATTACTGATTCAGGGAACATTTCTCAACAAGCTGAACCTGATGTGATTACGTTTAAATTTAAATTGGAACATCTCCGCATTCTGCTCAAGGAGGTATTATCCACTCTGGATGATTGTGACAAGTTGGTCATCCCAGAGAAACTATGTAAAATGTACAAGTTCCTAGAGGTCCCGGGACTCCCAGAAGCTTTTCCTATACCCAAGCGGGTGGCGGACATTGTTAATAAAGAATGGGAAAGGCCCGGTATTCCTTTCGTCCCTCCCCCCATATTTAAAAAATTGTTTCCTATGGTCGACCCCAGAAAGGACTTATGCAGACAGTCCCCAAGGTCGAGGGAGCGGTTTCCACTTTAAACAAACGCACCACTATACCCATAGAGGATAGTTGTGCTTTTAAAGATCCTATGGATAAGAAATTAGAAGGTTTATTTAAAAAGATGTTTGTTCAGCAGGGTTACCTTCTACAACCTATTTCATGCATTGTCCCTGTAGCTACAGCCGCATGTTTCTGGTTCGATGAGCTGATAAAGGCGGTCGATAGTGATTCTCCCCCTTATGAGGAGATTATGGACAGAATCAATGCTCTCAAATTGGCTAATTCTTTCACCCTAGACGCCACTTTGCAATTGGCTAGGTTAGCGGCTAAGAATTCAGGGTTTGCTATTGTGGCGCGCAGAGCGCTTTGGTTGAAATCTTGGTCAGCTGATGCGTCTTCCAAGAACAAGCTACTTAACATTCCTTTCAAGGGGAAAACGCTGTTTGGCCCTGACTTGAAAGAGATTATCTCTGATATCACTGGGGGTAAGGGCCACGCCCTTCCTCAGGATCGGCCTTTCAAGGCAAAAAATAAACCTAATTTTCGTCCCTTTCGGAGAAACGGACCAGCCCAAAGTGCTACGTCCTCTAAGCGAGAGGGTAATACTTCTCAAGCCAAGCCAGCTTGGAGACCAATGCAAGGCTGGAACAAGGGAAAGCAGGCCAAGAAACCTGCCACTGCTACCAAGACAGCATGAAATGTTGGCCCCCGATCCGGGACCGGATCTGGTGGGGGGCAGACTCTCTCTCTTCGCTCAGGCTTGGGCAAGAGATGTTCTGGATCCTTGGGCGCTAGAAATAGTCTCCCAAGGTTATCTTCTGGAATTCAAGGGGCTTCCCCCAAGGGGGAGGTTCCACAGGTCTCAGTTGTCTTCAGACCACATAAAAAGACAGGCATTCTTACATTGTGTAGAAGACCTGTTAAAAATGGGAGTGATTCATCCTGTTCCATTAAGAGAACAAGGGATGGGGTTCTACTCCAATCTGTTCATAGTTCCCAAAAAAGAGGGAACGTTCAGACCAATCTTAGATCTCAAGATCTTAAACAAGTTTCTCAAGGTTCCATCGTTCAAGATGGAAACCATTCGAACTATTCTTCCTTCCATCCAGGAAGGTCAATTCATGACCACGGTGGATTTAAAGGATGCGTATCTACATATTCCTATCCACAAGGAACATCATCGGTTCCTAAGGTTCGCATTCCTGGACAAGCATTACCAGTTCGTGGCGCTTCCTTTCGGATTAGCCACTGCTCCAAGGATTTTCACAAAGGTACTAGGGTCCCTTCTAGCTGTGCTAAGACCAAGGGGCATTGCTGTAGTACCTTACTTGGACGACATTCTGATTCAAGCGTCGTCCCTTCCTCAAGCAAAGGCTCACACGGACATTGTCCTGGCCTTTCTCAGATCTCACGGATGGAAAGTGAACGTGGAAAAGAGTTCTCTATCTCCGTCAACAAGGGTTCCCTTCTTGGGAACAATAATAGACTCCTTAGAAATGAGGATTTTTCTGACAGAGGCCAGAAAAACAAAACTTCTAGACTCTTGTCGGATACTTCATTCCGTTCCTCTTCCTTCCATAGCGCGGTGCATGGAAGTGATCGGTTTGATGGTAGCGGCAATGGACATAGTTCCTTTTGCGCGCATTCATCTAAGACCATTACAACTGTGCATGCTCAGTCAGTGGAATGGGGACTATACAGACTTGTCTCCGAAGATACAAGTAAATCAGAGGACCAGAGACTCACTCCGTTGGTGGCTGTCCCTGGACAACCTGTCACAAGGGATGACATTCCGCAGACCGGAGTGGGTCATCGTCACGACCGACGCCAGTCTGATGGGCTGGGGCGCGGTCTGGGGATCCCTGAAAGCTCAGGGTCTTTGGTCTCGGGAAGAATCTCTTCTACCGATAAATATTCTGGAACTGAGAGCGATATTCAATGCTCTCAAGGCTTGGCCTCAGCTAGCGAGGGCCAAGTTCATACGGTTTCAATCAGACAACATGACAACTGTTGCGTACATCAACCATCAGGGGGGAACAAGGAGTTCCCTAGCGATGGAAGAAGTGACCAAAATCATTCTATGGGCGGAGTCTCACTCCTGCCACCTGTCTGCTATCCACATCCCAGGAGTGGAAAATTGGGAAGCGGATTTTCTGAGTCGTCAGACATTGCATCCGGGGGAGTGGGAACTCCATCCGGAAATCTTTGCCCAAGTCACTCAGCTGTGGGGCATTCCAGACATGGATCTGATGGCCTCTCGTCAGAACTTCAAAGTTCCTTGCTACGGGTCCAGATCCAGGGATCCCAAGGCGGCTCTAGTGGATGCACTAGTGGCACCTTGGACCTTCAAACTAGCTTATGTGTTCCCGCCATTTCCTCTCATCCCCAGGCTGGTAGCCAGGATCAATCAGGAGAGGGCGTCGGTGATCTTGATAGCTCCTGCGTGGCCACGCAGGACTTGGTATGCAGATCTGGTGAATATGTCATCGGCTCCACCTTGGAAGCTACCTGTGAGACGAGACCTTCTTGTTCAGGGTCCGTTCGAACATCCGAATCTGGTTTCACTCCAGCTGACTGCTTGGAGATTGAACGCTTGATCTTATCGAAGCGAGGGTTCTCAGATTCTGTTATCGATACTCTTGTTCAGGCCAGAAAGCCTGTAACTAGAAAGATTTACCACAAAATTTGGAAAAAATATATCTGTTGGTGTGAATCTAAAGGATTCCCTTGGGACAAGGTTAAGATTCCTAAGATTCTATCCTTCCTTCAAGAAGGATTGGAAAAAGGTTTATCTGCTAGTTCCCTGAAGGGACAGATTTCTGCCTTGTCTGTGTTACTTCACAAAAAGCTGGCAGCTGTGCCAGATGTTCAAGCCTTTGTTCAGGCTCTGGTTAGAATTAAGCCTGTTTACAAACCTTTGACTCCTCCTTGGAGTCTCAACTTAGTTCTTTCAGTTCTTCAGGGGGTTCCGTTTGAACCCCTACATTCCGTTGATATTAAGTTATTATCTTGGAAAGTTTTGTTTTTAGTTGCGATTTCTTCTGCTAGAAGAGTTTCAGAATTATCTGCTCTGCAGTGTTCTCCTCCTTATCTGGTGTTCCATGCAGATAAGGTGGTTTTACGTACTAAACCTGGTTTTCTTCCAAAAGTTGTTTCTAACAAAAACATTAACCAGGAGATTATCGTACCTTCTCTGTGTCCGAAACCAGTGTCAAAGAAGGAACGTTTGTTGCACAATCTGGATGTTGTTCGCGCTCTAAAATTCTATTTAGATGCTACAAAGGATTTTAGACAAACATCTTCCTTGTTTGTTGTTTATTCCGGTAAAAGGAGAGGTCAAAAAGCAACGTCTACCTCTCTCTCTTTTTGGATTAAAAGCATCATCAGATTGGCTTACGAGACTGCCGGACGGCAGCCTCCCGAAAGAATCACGGCTCATTCCACTAGGGCTGTGGCTTCCACATGGGCCTTCAAGAACGAGGCTTCTGTTGATCAGATATGTAGGGCAGCGACTTGGTCTTCACTGCACACTTTTACCAAATTTTACAAGTTTGATACTTTTGCTTCTTCTGAGGCTATTTTTGGGAGAAAGGTTTTGCAAGCCGTGGTGCCTTCCATTTAGGTGACCTGATTTGCTCCCTCCCTTCATCCGTGTCCTAAAGCTTTGGTATTGGTTCCCACAAGTAAGGATGACGCCGTGGACCGGACACACCTATGTTGGAGAAAACAGAATTTATGTTTACCTGATAAATTACTTTCTCCAACGGTGTGTCCGGTCCACGGCCCGCCCTGGTTTTTTTAATCAGGTCTGATAATTTATTTTCTTTAACTACAGTCACCACGGTACCATATGGTTTCTCCTATGCAAATATTTCTCCTTAACGTCGGTCGAATGACTGGGGTAGGCGGAGCCTAGGAGGGATCATGTGACCAGCTTTGCTGGGCTCTTTGCCATTTCCTGTTGGGGAGGAGAATATCCCACAAGTAAGGATGACGCCGTGGACCGGACACACCGTTGGAGAAAGTAATTTATCAGGTAAACATAAATTCTGTTTTTTTATATTTTCATATTTTAAAAATCTCTAAGGTATTAGCTCTATTTAGAGCGCCCTTTCCTATAAACTACTCTTCTTACAATTTCCCCTGAGAAGCATAGAGGAAGCTTCTAATAGTGAAAGGAGCTTATACCCACTAGCGCAAAATCTATATATCTTTTGACATATGTTAAGGTGTTAGTACATTATGTCTATAGTTCCTTTTGTCGATTCCTATTGGGGTTTCGATTTTTCTGTGGTCTGGGTCAGTTCTGAGTGCCCTATGTAGCAGGCTGGTCCCAGTCGGCCACTATTTTCTGTTCCTTAAGGCCTATATAATCCAAATGGTGCTGGTATAACTGGCTGTCCTGGTCTGGTGGTGAGTTGCTCACTCGGATGAGGAGTTCGTTATACTATGGTTTCTTTTCGGATCGAATAAAGCTTTCGCCTTTACTAAAGTTTTCTGTGGAGAGGATCATCTATGAGTTTTCAAAACATTTTTGAGGCTCTGCCCCTTGCAGGGCTAAAGCATGGTAGAGGAGGCCTTTCGTTCCTAGACATCAGGCTGGTTCTCATTTTTTCTTTTGGGTGGGGCATCAGAGGGATTGTACTCAGTCCTCATTGTCCTTTTCCTGATTGTTGGTGGGGTTCCAGAAGCGGATTCTGCTAAAGATTACTCTGGGGGTTCTGGAGGTCCTTTGGCCAGTGGGACTGGAGATTTAGATGACTCCTTGGACATCTGGGGTACTAGGTTGGGGCGATTTTTATCTCTTCTATGGTATTCTTATTGAATGTATTTTTTGAGGCCTTGATGATGATAACTATTCCTTAGGGGTGGATGTGTCTTAGGCTTCTTTTTTCCCCTTCTTGGGGCTTATTGGGGGGTCATCTGTTCGGGCATTTACAGCCTTTTTATTCCTCCAACTGTTATTCACCTGCTCCCATGTTTTGGGGCTCTGGAGAATGCGTTTGTCTCTGTTTTTTTGATGGAGCTGCCCTTACTTAAGATGTCTCGGTTTTATCTGTCGCTCAACAGGAATTGTGAGGCTCATCCATTGTTAATTCCTTGAGCTGTGGGGTTTCCGGGAGGTTGATCCTAAAAGGATTGTTTGGAGACTTTTTTATCTTCTCAAACTGGATATCTAGTTTTGAGCTCTAACTCTGGGGTGTTGTCCCTCGAGCCTTTAGAATATATGCTCTTTGTCTCTGGGATGCTTAGCGAACATCCAGTGTCCAAGGACCTTTGGATGTGGCTGTGGTTGCATCTCCTTGGGTACAGGTTTCTCCATAAGAGGTATCCCTATGGTTCCTCAGGGGTTACTACCTTGTAGCTGGCTCTGGTTTCCGGATGTCCAGTTTTCCGGACTTGTCTTGGATATCTCACCGAATCCCTTAGATGGGTTTTGGGCGGTTGAGTCCTTCCGGTTCTGAGACTTCCACTTGCCATTTCAGGGTTTTTTATTTTTCTCTTATCGGAGACTTGGAGACAGCCTGATGGTCAGTTTAGCTGCCTAGCAAGCGGGAGATTGCAGTCGCAATCTGTTGTATCTATTTGCACCTTGAATATGTGCTCAATGGCTGTTTGTCTTTCTTCTGGTCTGGCTGTTGCAGCCGGATGGTTCATCTACAATCGGTAGTGCCTTTGCTGTCTGTCTGCTGCCACACACTCCATGCCTGTCTGTTATATTTGGCTTTCTCCTCCCCTAGGGAGATTTTGGCATACCACAGTATCCACCTAGTGCCCCGGAGGTCTTCCTCTGTTCAGTGGGTTACCCCCTGCCTTGCGTGCAGGATGTCATGAAGGGTTGGATTCTGGTATTGTGCCGTCACTTTCAGTGTAGTCTCTCTTTTGCCTGGGAGTGTCCCTTCTGGTAGTATAAGGATCTGTGTCTGGGTCCTGGAACCCAAGCTTGTCCTATGTTCTGTCATAGCTTAGTGGGTTAGCATGCCAGTCTTGTTAGCAAGTGGTGGAGTTTGCTCTACCCATTGGTACTGTTCAATTTATTTCCCCTTCCTTTTTCCTTACTGAGGATCTGGGTGGTCCGGAGAATGGTTTATTTTCCTGCTTTCAGACATTGTCCGTCGCTTCGGTGCTGAGTCCGTTGCCTCGGAGAGGGGGTCAGAGGTCTGTCTGATTGGTTGAGCCTTCACTGCGTATCTTACTTAGATCTTGTGATCCCTCCTTAACTGGGAGGCTTTGCGATGTTTCCTTCCTCAGAAGGGGACTTTCTCTGCTGGTTTTGGATGCTCTATTAAACTTCCTTGTTTTTCCTGGGAGGGAGTGGGTTTCTGCACTCCTTCAGAATTTTTCCTCTGTGGGAGTGCCGATGCCGTTCCTAGCTTGGTTGGCTAGTGTTAACAGCTGGAGTCTGCTAGATTCATGTTGCAGAGGGAAGCCTGTGGCTTCATCTGTATCACAATAAGATTTATGGTGCTTTTTTTAGGTAGTTCCCGGGGTGGTTTTTATTCCTTGGTCGCTCTTTCCTAGTGCGGATGCACGCTGTGTGAGGGATGGGGTCTACCTAGTCTCTCTAGGTTTCCAGGGTTGGGATGTTACATGATCCCTTGTACTTCCGTTCAGATAAGGGTAGGGTTTTTTTCCTCCCTTCTCTTTGTTCGTTCATTGTTCAGTCGTTGGAGTTCGTTCTCTATGCGTTTTTGTCCTGTTGCAACCTTGGTTTGCGCTTGGAGTTCCTTTTACCCTAGCTTGTTGGTCTTTAGATCTCTGTTGAGTTCTTCCTCTTCCCTTCAGGGTGTATGTGGAGGTCCCCTTCCTTTGGGAGTTTAAGTGTGGGCTTGGAGCCTTCCGGATTTGTCTCCTCTGAGGCTTTGTGCTCAGTGGAATCTACTGATTCTGAGCGGTCTCTAACTAGGGCCTTGCTGGTTTTAACTGATGGGCAGTTACCTGGTCCTTTCAGGTTTTATCCTTCTGTCTCTGGTGAAGCAGTTGTTTTTGTTTGATGTTTGGGTAATTTCCGGCTGTGGTGCCCTCCGACTGGGCCGCCTCGTCTATGCGCCCTTTTTTTGCATTCAGTGTCCTCTCTAGCTTGGGTATTGTTTTCCCAAAAGTAATGAGTGCAGCTGTGGACTCTCCCTGTTTAAGAAGAAAAACTTAAATTATGCTTACCTGATAATTTTCTTCTGACGGGGAGAGTCCACAGCTCCCCGCCCACGTTATTATATGGAGCGGCCGTTTATTTTATTCTTCTGGCACCTTTTTCACCCTGATATTTCTCCTACTGTTCCTTGTTCCCTTGATAGAATGACTGGGGGATGAGGGACGTGGGGGAGGGGGTATTTAAGCCTTTGGCTGGGGTGTCTTTGCCTCCTCCTGGTGGCCAGGTACTGAATTCCCAAAAGTAATGAATGCAGCTGTGGACTCTCCCCGTCAGAAGAAAAGAAAATTATCAGCATAATTTAAGTTTTTACGTACTAAATTAGGTTTTCTTCCTACGGTTGTGTCAGATCGCAACATCAATTAGGAGATTGTGGTTCCTTCCTTGTGTCCTAATCCTCCTTGTTCTATCTATCTTTATCTATCTTCTATCCTTGTCTATTTGGGGAAGCGTAAGGGGCAGAAGGCTACTTCAGCTTCCCTATCTTTTTGGTTAAGGAGGGTCATCCGCTTAGCTTACGAGACAGCGGGACATTGTCGTCCTGAGAGGATAACTGCTCATTCCACTAGAGCAGTGGCTTCCTCTTGGGCCTTTAAGAACGAGGCCTCTATGGATCAGAATTGTACGGCGGCTACCTGGTCCTCCTTACATACTTTTTCTAAATTTTACAAGTTTGATGTTTTTGCTTCGGCTAAAGCAGCTTTCGGGAGAAAAGTTTTGCAGGCTGTGGTGCCCTCAGAATAGGGTCCGCCTCTTCCTTTTTGTTCCCTCCCGTTATTCATTCAGTGTCCTCTGGAGCTAGGGTATGTAGCAGTGGACTCTCCCTATCTTAGGAAGGAAAACATAATTTATGCTTACCAGATAAATTCCTTTTCTTCCAGATAGGGAGAGTCCACGGCTTAAGCACGTTTTTTCTTGTCTATGGGCGGTCCCCTATTATTTATTTTATCTTCTGGCACCATTAATACCCTAATGTTTCTCCTGCTTTTCCTTGTTCCCTTTGCAGAATGACTGGGGTAATGAGGAAGTGGGAGGGATATTTAAGCCTTTGGCTAGGTTGTCTTTGCCTCCTCCTGGTGGCCAGGTGTTGTATTTCCCAACACAAAGGAATGAAGCTGTGGACTCTCCCTATCCGGAAGGAAATTAATTTATCTGGTAAGCATAAATTATGTTATTTTGTCACTTCTTTATGACGCAATAGCAAAACGCTTACAGTATTTTATTTTTCTCTTTTTATATGATGAACTTATGCATTATTCTCCATAACAATGCTTTCTGTATGTTTTAATATGCATTTTGTATTAAATTTGTTTTATTTAATACACAATATTTGGAATTTGTGTATCTTCTTTAAAGTTTTTTTTTTAAATAGCTTCTTTTGAAATAACACAACAAGCTTACATTTTTTTTTCTAGGGTACTGTGAAACAGGCATATTCGACTCCTCCAGAAGTGGACAGTGAATTGCTAAGATTAAGCTTGCGTCTTTTTAAACGGAAACCATCAAGCTGTGTTTTGAGCCAGGAAAAGACTGAAGAATGCAAATTTTCAGATTCAAACAAGCAGATAGAAGTTGGCATTTCTTAAAGGGCCATGATACCCAAATGTTGAAACACTTGAAAGTGATGCAGCATAGCTGTAAAAAGCTGACTAGAAAATATAACCTGAACATCTCTATGTAAAAATGAAAGATATTTTACTTCGAAATGTCCTAAGTATTTAAACCCCATTGCAAAGGACTTTAAGCAGCAAATCAGTATGTATGTCCCTATTCAGTTTAAGGAAGTTTACTATGAAATCTCATGAAATCACAGTAAGAGAGTTCATGACTTCAGCATTGCTGATGCTGATTGGCTGCAGTTCATTTCTTCATATTTTTTTATTTTTTTTTACCTGCAACTGGACAACAGCTAAAGTATAAGTTTTTACGCAGAACTTACTCTGCTGAGCTGAGGAAATTGTGAGGTAATATATCTTCCTTTTTTACATAGAGATGCTCAGGTGATATTTTCCTGTCAGCTTTTTACAGTTATACTGCATCAGTTTCAAGTGATTTAGCATATGAGTATTATGTCCCTTTAACTCTTAATTTATCAGACTTTTTGTGTTGAACATATGCATTTGTTTCTAATCTTGTGTGGTCATTTTGTTATTTCTAAATTTTCAGTCCTTGAAAATGTTCGTCATGTTCTTGTAAAATCCAATTATAAAAGTTTTATAATACTGTTTCTTTTTTTTTATTTCACAAGTTTGGAATTAAAATATAGTTAACTTGAACATAAAAAATACAAGCTTACATTTGCAAGTATACAATACATAAATTATGTAGACTTCTGTGATATTTATTTCTATGTATATAGTATAATATAAACAATGGTATGTAAAAAAAATAATCTTAACACTATTACTGTACGTAAAATCTCCTTTAAACTTACTGTAAATGTACACGTTTAACAATGTAATTGAGGATTTCTGGTGGATGAGTATTTGAAATGGAAGCATCTACTAGAAGCTGCACCCCTCAACAAATTTGGGAGTTTGTTGAAATTACACTCCTTTTGTGCCACCTGTTATTAGGTTTGGACCTCTTTTACTCCAGCTATACCTTGATTGTGTAGCTGTCAGTTAACTGGTTGGTACATTAACTGCCCTACTAGGACTACAGCACAACCACTTAGTGATGAACTGCTTCTTAAGAGTATTCAATCTCTGTACCATCTATCTCTGATAGGTTGCTAGAAGAAGAAATAGAGACCCACATTTTCTGTATTGGATAGCCCACTGGGTTAGCCTTTAACTCTACCGTTGGAGGCAGCTTATCTAGAAGATACTGCTTCTGAGAAGTGTTACACAGGATGAACTTTCATCTTTGAAGAAGCCTCTTTTAGCAGCCTGAGCAGAGGCTAACATCAGTTTATTTCTTCCTGTTATTTAATATGTTACACCTACAGTCTACCTGATGGCACTTAAGACTGACTATATGATGTTTTTGAAAAATAAGCCATTTTTGTTACTGTTCATACTTTATTTAAATTGCAGCCTATTCTTGGTGTACAAATGCTATAATAGCATTATTTTTTATGACTGTTGTACTACTACATGTAATTTCTCCAACATAGGTGTGTCCGGGTCACGGCGTCATCCTTACTTGTGGGATATTCTCTTCCCCAACAGGAAATGGCAAAGAGCCCAGCAAAGCTGGTCACATGATCCCTCCTAGGCTCCGCCTACCCCAGTCATTCTCTTTGCCGTTGTACAGGCAACATCTCCACGGAGATGGCTTAGAGTTTTTTAGTGTTTAACTGTAGTTTTTATTATTCAATCAAGAGTTTGTTATTTTGAAATAGTGCTGGTATGTACTATTTACTCAGAAACAGAAAAGAGATGAAGATTTCTGTTTGTATGAGGAAAATGATTTTAGCAACCGTAACTAAAATCCATGGCTGTTCCACACAGGACTGTTGAGAGCAATTAACTTCAGTTGGGGGAACAGTGTGCAGTCTCTTGCTGCTTGAGGTATGACACATTCTAACAAGACGATGTAATGCTGGAAGCTGTCATTTTCCCTATGGGATCCGGTAAGCCATGTTTATTACGATCATAAATAAGGGCTTCACAAGGGCTTATTAAGACTGTAGACTGTTTCTGGGCTAAATCGATTCATTATTAACACATATTTAGCCTTGAGGAATCATTTTATCTGGGTATTTTGATATAATAATATCGGCAGGCACTGTATTAGACACCTTATTCCTTAGGGGCTTTCCCAAAGCTTAAGCAGAGCCTCATTTTCGCGCCGGTGTGGCGCACTTGTTTTTGAGAGGCATGGCATGCAGTCGCATGTGAGAGGAGCTCTGATACTTAGAAAAGACTTTCTGAAGGCGTCATTTGGTATCGTATTCCCCTTTGGGCTTGGTTGGGTCTCAGCAAAGCAGATACCAGGGACTGTAAAGGGGTTAAAGCTTTAAACGGCTCCGGTTCCGTTATTTTAAGGGTTAAAGCTTCCAAATTTGGTGTGCAATACTTTTAAGGCTTTAAGACACTGTGGTGAAAATTTGGTGAATTTTGAACAATTCCTTCATGTTTTTTCGCAATTGCAGTAATAAAGTGTGTTCAATTTAAAATTTAAAGTGACAGTAACGGTTTTATTTTAAAACGTTTTTGTACTTTGTTATCAAGTTTATGCCTGTTTAACATGTCTGAACTACCAGATAGACTGTGTTCTGAATGTGGGGAAGCCAGGATTCCTATTCATTTAAATAAATGTGATTTATGTTATAATGACAATGATGCCCAAGATGATTCCTCAAGTGAGGGGAGTAAGCATGGTACTGCATCATTCCCTCCTTCGTCTACACGAGTCTTGCCCACTCAGGAGGCCCCTAGTACATCTAGCGCGCCAATACTCCTTACTATGCAACAATTAACGGCTGTAATGGATAATTCTGTCAAAAACATTTTAGCCAAAATGAACCCTTGTCAGCGTAAGCGTGGCTGCTCTGTTTTAGATACTGAAGAGCATGACGACGCTGATATTAATATCTCTGAAGGGCCCCTAACCCAGTCTGATGGGGCCAGGGAGGTTTTGTCTGAGGGAGAAATTACTGATTCAGGGAACATTTCTCAACAAGCTGAACCTGATGTGATTGCATTTAAATTTAAGTTGGAACATCTCCGCATTCTGCTTAAGGAGGTTTTATCCACTCTGGATGATTGTGAAAAGTTGGTCATCCCAGAGAAACTATGTAAAATGGACAAGTTCCTAGAGGTGCCGGGGCTCCCAGAAATTTTTCCTATACCCAAGCGGGTGGCGGACATTGTTAATAAAGAATGGGAAAGGCCCGGTATTCCTTTCGTCCCTCCCCCCATATTTAAAAAATTGTTTCCTATGGTCGACCCCAGAAAGGACTTATGGCAGACAGTCCCCAAGGTCGAGGGAGCGGTTTCCACTTTAAACAAACGCACCACTATACCCATAGAGGATAGTTGTGCTTTCAAAGATCCTATGGATAAAAAATTAGAAGGTTTGCTTAAAAAGATGTTTGTTCAGCAGGGTTACCTTCTACAACCAATTTCATGCATTGTCCCTGTCGCTACAGCCGCATGTTTCTGGTTCGATGAGCTGATAAAGACGCTCGATAGTGATTCTCCTCCTTATGAGGAGATTATGGACAGAATCAATGCTCTCAAATTGGCTAATTCTTTCACCCTAGACGCCACTTTGCAATTGGCTAGGTTAGCGGCTAAGAATTCTGGGTTTGCTATTGTGGCGCGCAGAGCGCTTTGGTTGAAATCTTGGTCGGCTGATGCGTCTTCCAAGAACAAGCTACTAAACATTCCTTTCAAGGGGAAAACGCTGTTTGGCCCTGACTTGAAAGAGATTATCTCTGATATCACTGGGGGTAAGGGCCACGCCCTTCCTCAGGATCGGCCTTTCAAGGCAAAAAATAGACCTAATTTTCGTCCCTTTCGTAAAAACGGACCAGCCCAAAGTGCTACGTCCTCTAAGCAAGAGGGTAATACTTCTCAAGCCAAGCCAGCTTGGAGACCAATGCAAGGCTGGAACAAGGGAAAGCAGGCCAAGAAACCTGCCACTGCTACCAAGACAGCATGAAATGTTGGCCCCCGATCCGGGACCGGATCTGGTGGGGGGCAGACTCTCTCTCTTCGCTCAGGCTTGGGCAAGAGATGTTCTGGATCCTTGGGCGCTAGAAATAGTCTCCCAAGGTTATCTTCTGGAATTCAAGGGACTTCCCCCAAGGGGGAGGTTCCACAGGTCTCAGTTGTCTTCAGACCACATAAAAAGACAGGCGTTCTTACATTGTGTAGAAGACCTGTTAAAAATGGGAGTGATTCATCCTGTTCCATTAAGAGAACAAGGGATGGGGTTCTACTCCAATCTGTTCATAGTTCCCAAAAAAGAGGGAACGTTCAGACCAATCTTAGATCTCAAGATCTTAAACAAGTTTCTCAAGGTTCCATCGTTCAAGATGGAAACCATTCGAACTATTCTTCCTTCCATCCAGGAAGGTCAATTCATGACCACGGTGGATTTAAAGGATGCGTATCTACATATTCCTATCCACAAGGAACATCATCGGTTCCTAAGGTTCGCATTCCTGGACAAACATTACCAGTTCGTGGCGCTTCCTTTCGGATTAGCCACTGCTCCAAGGATTTTCACAAAGGTACTAGGGTCCCTTCTAGCTGTGCTACGACCAAGGGGCATTGCGGTAGTACCTTACTTGGACGACATTCTGATTCAAGCGTCGTCCCTTCCTCAAGCAAAGGCTCACACGGACATCGTCCTGGCCTTTCTCAGATCTCACGGTTGGAAAGTGAACGTGGAAAAGAGTTCTCTATCCCCGTCAACAAGGGTTCCCTTCTTGGGAACAATTATAGACTCCTTAGAAATGAGGATTTTTCTGACAGAGGTCAGAAAAACAAAACTTCTAGACTCTTGTCGGATACTTCATTCCGTTCCTCTTCCTTCCATAGCTCAGTGCATGGAAGTGATCGGGTTGATGGTAGCGGCAATGGACATAGTTCCTTTTGCGCGCATTCATCTAAGACCATTACAACTGTGCATGCTCAGTCAGTGGAATGGGGACTATACAGACTTGTCTCCGAAGATACAAGTAAATCAGAGGACCAGAGACTCACTCCGTTGGTGGCTGTCCCTGGACAACCTGTCACAAGGGATGACATTCCGCAGACCAGAGTGGGTCATTGTCACGACCGACGCCAGTCTGATGGGCTGGGGCGCGGTCTGGGGATCCCTGAAAGCTCAGGGTCTTTGGTCTCGGGAAGAATCTCTTCTACCGATAAATATTCTGGAACTGAGAGCGATATTCAATGCTCTCAAGGCTTGGCCTCAGCTAGCGAGGACCAAGTTCATACGGTTTCAATCAGACAACATGACAACTGTTGCGTACATCAACCATCAGGGGGGAACAAGGAGTTCCCTAGCGATGGAAGAAGTGACCAAAATTATTCTATGGGCGGAGTCTCACTCCTGCCACCTGTCTGCTATCCACATCCCAGGAGTGGAAAATTGGGAAGCGGATTTTCTGAGTCGTCAGACATTGCATCCGGGGGAGTGGGAACTCCATCCGGAAATCTTTGCCCAAGTCACTCACCTGTGGGGCATTCCAGACATGGATCTGATGGCCTCTCGTCAGAACTTCAAAGTTCCTTGCTACGGGGCCAGATCCAGGGATCCCAAGGCGGCTCTAGTGGATGCACTAGTAGCACCTTGGACCTTCAAACTAGCTTATGTGTTCCCGCCATTTCCTCTCATCCCCAGGCTGGTAGCCAGGATCAATCAGGAGAGGGCGTCGGTGATCTTGATAGCTCCTGCGTGGCCACGCAGGACTTGGTATGCAGATCTGGTGAATATGTCATCGGCTCCACCTTGGAAGCTACCTTTGAGACGAGACCTTCTTGTTCAGGGTCCGTTCGAACATCCGAATCTGGTTTCACTCCAGCTGACTGCTTGGAGATTGAACGCTTGATTTTATCGAAGCGAGGATTCTCAGATTCTGTTATCGATACTCTTGTTCAGGCCAGAAAGCCTGTAACTAGAAAGATTTACCACAAAATTTGGAAAAAATGTATCTGTTGGTGTGAATCTAAAGGATTCCCTTGGGACAAGGTTAAGATTCCTAGGATTCTATCCTTCCTTCAAGAAGGATTGGAAAAAGGATTATCTGCAAGTTCCCTGAAGGGACAGATTTCTGCCTTGTCGGTGTTACTTCACAAAAAGCTGGCAGCTGTGCCAGATGTTCAAGCCTTTGTTCAGGCTCTGGTTAGAATCAAGCCTGTTTACAAACCTTTGACTCCTCCTTGGAGTCTCAATTTAGTTCTTTCAGTTCTTCAGGGGGTTCCGTTTGAACCCTTACATTCCGTTGATATTAAGTTATTATCTTGGAAAGTTTTGTTTTTAGTTGCAATTTCTTCTGCTAGAAGAGTTTCAGAATTATCTGCTCTGCAGTGTTCTCCTCCTTATCTGGTGTTCCATGCAGATAAGGTGGTTTTACGTACTAAACCTGGTTTTCTTCCAAAGGTTGTTTCTAACAAAAACATTAACCAGGAGATTATCGTACCTTCTCTGTGTCCGAAACCAGTTTCAAAGAAGGAACGTTTGTTGCACAATTTGGATGTTGTTCGCGCTCTAAAATTCTATTTAGATGCTACAAAGGATTTTAGACAAACATCTTCCTTGTTTGTTGTTTATTCTGGTAAAAGGAGAGGTCAAAAAGCAACTTCTACCTCTCTCTCTTTTTGGATTAAAAGCATCATCAGATTGGCTTATGAGACTGCCGGACGGCAGCCTCCTGAAAGAATCACAGCTCATTCCACTAGGGCTGTGGCTTCCACATGGGCCTTCAAGAACGAGGCTTCTGTTGATCAGATATGTAGGGCAGCGACTTGGTCTTCACTGCACACTTTTACCAAATTTTACAAGTTTGATACTTTTGCTTCTTCTGAGGCTATTTTTGGGAGAAAGGTTTTGCAAGCCGTGGTGCCTTCCATTTAGGTGACCTGATTTGCTCCCTCCCTTCATCCGTGTCCTAAAGCTTTGGTATTGGTTCCCACAAGTAAGGATGACGCCGTGGACCGGACACACCTATGTTGGAGAAAACAGAATTTATGTTTACCTGATAAATTACTTTCTCCAACGGTGTGTCCGGTCCACGGCCCGCCCTGGTTTTTTAATCAGGTCTGATAATTTATTTTCTTTAACTACAGTCACCACGGTACCATATGGTTTCTCCTATGCAAATATTCCTCCTTAACGTCGGTCGAATGACTGGGGTAGGCGGAGCCTAGGAGGGATCATGTGACCAGCTTTGCTGGGCTCTTTGCCATTTCCTGTTGGGGAAGAGAATATCCCACAAGTAAGGATGACGCCGTGGACCGGACACACCGTTGGAGAAAGTAATTTATCAGGTAAACATAAATTCTGTTTTCACTGTAAAGATGTGTGCAGGATTCTCTTGCCCTTCCTGCTCTCAGGAATGTTGAATGTATTTTATTTTTTTCATATAAGTGGCGAGAGTCCATGAGCTGTTACGTATGTGATATTCATTCCTACCAGGAGGAAGCAAAGTTTACCAAACCTCAAAAGCTTATAAAACCCTCCCATCCACCTCAAACATACCTCAATTTTTAACTTTGCTTCCTTTGGAGGTGGTTGATGCATAATGATGTGCTTGATTCTTTAGTGAAAGGCACTAAAGAGCATATTGAAGCCCATTTCCCCTCAGAATACAATGCTTGTCAGAGGGATGTGAAGGGAGTACCGCCTCATGTCACCATGTTTTCAGCTCACGGGAAATCTTTTCATGGGCTCTCAGTAAATTCAGTCACAGGGATTCAACTTCTGCCTCCCTTTACAGATAGATATTATACTCCTTCTCCTTTACCTCTGCTGATATGTTTTAGTACTGGTTTGGCTGTCTATCAGTGGACGAGTGTCTAAAGTTTGGGGAGTTGTCTGGGGGTCTTTGACAGCACAAAGGGTTTGGAAACCTTGGGAGGTGATGTTACCAATCAATATTTTGAATTTCATTTCTCAGTGAAAAAAGCAGTTTTTGTTTTATCCCTCCCTTTCTTGTTACTTGTGGACTTCCACATCTTGGGTATTATATCCCATACTATATGAAAGAAAACATAATTTATGTAAGAACTTACCTTATAAATAAATTTCTTGTTTGAATTGTCAATAGACCCAATACAGCAGAGATCTTATATGCCTTTATACATCCGTTGGTTAATCAGAATATTATCCTTATTGATGAAAATTCCACTGGGTGTGTCATGGTCGGGAGGCACTCTTTTCTTACTCGTCTCCCTCTTCCCCTCTTCTCTTCCCCTCTTCTCTTCCCCACTTTTCTCTGTACACATTTTGTATTCAAGATCTTCATAATTTTTTTGGTTAAGATGGGAATGAGGGGGTCTCCTTACCCCACTCAGGTCCCCCAGACAAACTGACAGACAAGATGCATGGTGGCTGTTATTTAAGTAGTTATCCACCAATTAATT
Organism: Bombina bombina; assembly: GCF_027579735.1. NCBI lineage: Eukaryota > Metazoa > Chordata > Amphibia > Anura > Bombinatoridae > Bombina > Bombina bombina. The sequence goes on along the minus strand of NC_069501.1, from coordinate 958,709,397 downwards.
CCATCTATATAGCGATACGAATGTAAATGTCTTAAATGCTTTTAGGAAATCTTAGGTACTGTCTACTATTATTGGTCTCATTGATCTATCTGTCATTAAGTGGCTACGTCTTCTGTAAAGGTCTTGTTTATTCTTTTGCATTGTTTAAATATCAATAAAAATTATTTCAAATAAATAAATTTCTTTCATGGTGGCTAGAGTCCATGAGGCCCCACCCATTTGCGGTTGATTTTTTTTGTTTAAAGCACACTTTTTTTTTTTTCTGCTCCTCTTTATTGATATATACTCCTCTTAAACATCTCACTACTTGGCTTTTGTAAAACTGAGGTATGTGTGAGGTGGGTGGGGGTTATAGGCTTTTGAGGTTTGGGAAGCGCTGCCTCCTCCTGGTAGGAATGTACGGTATATCCCATACGTAACAGCTCGTGGACTCTAGCCACAATGAAAGAAATAATTTTATCAGGTAAATTCTTACATAAATTAAGTTTTTGTTTTTTTTAGGGAACAGGAGTTGTCTAAACCCAAGCCTTTTAAAAGTTACAAAATAAGTAAAAGATTTCAGATAGACCCAGTTACAACACCTCAAAAAAAAGAAGTTTAAGTGAGGTAGAACATTTTAGAGAAAGAAATCCAAGGAATTACAATTATAAATAAATAAAATCTAACCACTTAAAGGGCAACTCAAGCCAAAATAAACTTTCTTTCATGTAATTAACAAGAGTCCATGAGCTAGTGACGTATGGGATATACATTCCTACCAGGAGGGGCAAAGTTTCCCAAACCTTAAAATGCCTATAAATACACCCCTCACCACACCCACAAATCAGTTTTACAAACTTTGCCTCCAAGGGAGGTGGTGAAGTAAGTTTGTGCTAGATTCTACGTTGATATGCGCTCCGCAGCAAGTTGGAGCCCGGTTTTCCTCTCAGCGTGCAGTGAATGTCAGAGGGATGTGAGGAGAGTATTGCCTATTGAATGCAGTGATCTCCTTCTACGGGGTCTATTTCATAAGGTTCTCTGTTATCGGTCGTAGAGATTCATCTCTTACCTCCCTTTTCAGATCGACGATATACTCTTATATTTACCATTACCTCTACTGATTCTCGTTTCAGTACTGGTTTGGCTTTCTACAAACATGTAGATGAGTGTCCTGGGGTAAGTAAGTCTTATTTTCTGTGACACTCTAAGCTATGGTTGGGCACTTTATTTATAAAGTTCTAAATATATGTATTCAAACATTTATTTGCCTTGACTCAGAATGTTCAACTTTCCTTATTTCCAGACAGTCAGTTTCATATTTGGGATTATGCTTTAATTATCATATTTTTTCTTACCTCAAAAATTTGACTTTTTCCCTGTGGGCTGTTAGGCTCGCGGGGGCTGAAAATGCTTCATTTTATTGCGTCATTTTTGGCGCGGACTTTTTTGGCGCAAAAATTCATTTCCGTTTCCGGCGTCATACGTGTCGCCGGAAGTTGCGTCATTTTTTGACGTTATTTTGCGCCAAAAATGTCGGCGTTCCGGATGTTGCGTCATTTTTGGCGCAAAAAGCATTTAGGCGCCAAATAATGTGGGCGTCTTTTTTGGCGCCAAAAAATATGGGCGTCGCTTTTGTCTCCACATTATTTCAGTCTCATTTTTCATTTGCTTCTGGTTGCTAGAAGCTTGATGTTTGGCATTTTTTTCCCATTCCTGAAACTGTCTTATAAGGAATTTGATCTATTTTGCTTTATATGTTGTTTTTTCTCTTACATATTGCAAGATGTCTCACGTTGCATCTGAGCCAGAAGATACTACAGGAAAACCTCTGCCTGCTGGATCTACCAAAGCTAAGTGTATCTGCTGTAAACTTTTGGTAGCTATTCCTCCAGCTGTTGTTTGTATTAAATGTCATGACAAACTTGTTAATGCAGATAATATTTCCTTTAGTGATGTACCATTGCCTGTTGCAGTTCCCTCAACATCTAAGGTGCAGAATGTTCCTGATAACATAAGAGATTTTGTTTCTGAATCCATAAAGAAGGCTTTGTCTGTTATTTCTCCTTCTAGTAAACGTAAAAAGTCTTTTAAATCTTCTCTTTCTACAGATGAATTTTTAAATGAACACCATCATTCTGATTCTTTGGACTCTTCTGGTTCAGAGGATTCTGTCTCAGAGATTGATGCTGATAAATCTTCATATTTATTTAAGATGGAATTTATTCGCTCTTTACTTAAAGAAGTACTAATTGCTTTAGAAATAGAGGATTCTAGTCCTCTTGATACTAATTCTATACGTTTAGATAAGGTTTTTAAAGCTCCTGCGGTTATTCCAGAAGTCTTTCCTGTTCCTAATGCTATTTCTGCAGTAATTGCTAAGGAATGGGATAGATTGGGTAATTCATTTACTCCTTCTAAACGTTTTAAGCAATTATATCCTGTTCCGCCTGACAGGTTAGAATTTTGGGACAAAATCCCTAAAGTTGATGGGGCTATTTCTACCCTTGCTAAACGTACTACCATTCCTACATCAGATGGTACCTCGTTTAAGGATCCTTTAGATAGAAAAATTGAATCTTTTCTAAGAAAAGCTTATCTATGTTCAGGTAATCTTCTTAGACCTGCTATATCATTGGCTGATGTTGCTGCAGCTTCAACTTTTTGGTTGGAAACTCTAGCGCAACAAGTAACAAATCATGATTCTCATGATATTATTATTCTTCTCCAGCATGCTAATAATTTCATCTGTGATGCCATTTTTGATATTATTAGAGTTGATGTTAGATTTATGTCTCTGGCTATCTTAGCCAGAAGAGCTTTATGGCTTAAGACTTGGAATGCTGATATGGCTTCTAAATCAACTCTACTTTCCATTTCTTTCCAGGGAAACAAATTATTTGGTTCTCAGTTGGATTCTATTATTTCAACTGTTACTGGTGGGAAAGGAACTTTTTTACCACAGGATAAAAAGTCTAAAGGTAAAAACAGGGCTAACAATCGTTTTCGATCCTTTCGTTTCAACAAAGAACAAAAGCCTGATCCTTCGTCCTCAGGAGCAGTTTCAGTTTGGAAACCATCTCCAGTCTGGAATAAATCCAAGCCTGCTAGAAAGGCAAAGCCTGCTTCTAAGTTCACATGAAGGTACGGCCCTCATTCCAGTTCCGCTGGTAGGGGGCAGGTTACGTTTTTTCAAAGAAATTTGGATCAATTCTGTTCACAATCTTTGGATTCAGAACATTGTTTCAGAAGGGTACAGAATTGGTTTCAAGATGAGACCTCCTGCAAAGAGATTTTTTCTTTCCCATGTCCCAGTAAATCCAGTGAAAGCTCAAGCATTTCTGAATTGTGTTTCAGATCTAGAGTTGGCTGGAGTAATTATGCCAGTTCCAGTTCCGGAACAGGGGATGGGGTTTTATTCAAATCTCTTCATTGTACCAAAGAAGGAGAATTCCTTCAGACCAGTTCTGGATCTAAAATTATTGAATCGCTATGTAAGGATACCAACGTTCAAGATGGTAACTGTAAGGACTATATTGCCTTTTGTTCAGCAAGGGAATTATATGTCCACAATAGATTTACAGGATGCATATCTGCATATTCCGATTCATCCAGATCATTATCAGTTCCTGAGATTCTCTTTTCTAGACAAGCATTACCAATTTGTGGCTCTACCGTTTGGCCTTGCTACAGCTCCAAGAATTTTCACAAAGATTCTCGGTGCCCTTCTGTCTGTAATCAGAGAACAGGGTATTGTGGTATTTCCTTATTTGGACGATATCTTGGTACTTGCTCCGTCTTTACATTTAGCAGAGTCTCATACGAATCGACTTGTGTTGTTTCTTCAAGATCATGGTTGGAGGATCAATTTACTAAAAAGTTCTTTGATTCCTCAAACAAGGGTAACCTTTCTGGGTTTCCAGATAGATTCAGTGTCCATGACTCTGTCTTTAACAGACAAGAGACGTCTAAAATTGATTACAGCTTGTCGAAACCTTCAGTCACAATCATTCCCTTCGGTAGCCTTATGCATGGAAATTCTAGGTCTTATGACTGCTGCATCGGACGCGATCCCCTTTGCTCGTTTTCACATGCGACCTCTTCAGCTCTGTATGCTGAACCAATGGTGCAGGGATTACACGAAGATATCTCAATTAATATCTTTAAAACCGATTGTTCGACACTCTCTAACGTGGTGGACAGATCACCATCGTTTAATTCAGGGGGCTTCTTTTGTTCTTCCGACCTGGACTGTAATTTCAACAGATGCAAGTCTCACAGGTTGGGGAGCTGTGTGGGGATCTCTGACGGCACAAGGAGTTTGGGAATCTCAGGAGGTGAGATTACCGATCAATATTTTGGAACTCCGTGCAATTTTCAGAGCTCTTCAGTTTTGGCCTCTTCTGAAGAAAGAATCGTTCATTTGTTTTCAGACAGACAATGTCACAACTGTGGCATACATCAATCATCAAGGAGGGACTCACAGTCCTCTGGCTATGAAAGAAGTATCTCGAATTTTGGTTTGGGCGGAATCCAGCTCCTGTCTAATCTCTGCGGTTCATATCCCAGGTGTAGACAATTGGGAAGCGGATTATCTCAGTCGCCAAACGTTGCATCCGGGCGAATGGTCTCTTCACCCAGAGGTATTTCTTCAGATTGTTCAATTGTGGGGGCTCCCAGAGATAGATCTGATGGCCTCTCATCTAAACAAGAAACTTCCCAGGTATCTGTCCAGATCCCGGGATCCTCAGGCGGAGGCAGTGGATGCATTATCACTTCCTTGGAAGTATCATCCTGCCTATATCTTTCCGCCTCTAGTTCTTCTTCCAAGAGTAATCTCCAAGATTCTGAGGGAATGCTCGTTTGTTCTGCTAATAGCTCCGGCATGGCCTCACAGGTTTTGGTATGCGGATCTTGTCCGGATGGCATCTTGCCAGCCATGGACTCTTCCGTTAAGACCAGACCTTCTGTCACAAGGTCCTTTTTTCCATCCGGATCTGAAATCCTTAAATTTAAAGGTATGGAGATTGAACGCTTGATTCTTGGTCATAGAGGTTTCTCTGACTCCGTGATTAATACTATGTTACAGGCTCGTAAATCTGTATCTCGAGAGATATATTATAGAGTCTGGAAGACTTATATTTCTTGGTGTCTTTCTCATCATTTTTCTTGGCATTCTTTTAGAATACCGAGAATTTTACAATTTCTTCAGGATGGTTTGGATAAGGGTTTGTCCGCAAGTTCTTTGAAAGGACAAATCTCTGCTCTTTCTGTTCTTTTTCACAGAAAGATTGCTATTCTTCCTGATATTCATTGTTTTGTACAAGCTTTGGTTCGTATAAAACCTGTCATTAAGTCAATTTCTCCTCCTTGGAGTTTGAATTTGGTTCTGGGAGCTCTTCAAGCTCCTCCGTTTGAACCTATGCATTCATTGGACATTAAATTACTTTCTTGGAAAGTTTTGTTCCTTTTGGCTATCTCTTCTGCTAGAAGAGTTTCTGAATTATCTGCTCTTTCATGTGAGTCTCCTTTTCTGATTTTTCATCAGGATAAGGCGGTGTTGCGAACTTCTTTTGAATTTTTACCTAAAGTTGTGAATTCCAACAACATTAGTAGAGAAATTGTGGTTCCTTCATTATGTCCTAATCCTAAGAATTCTAAGGAGAAATCATTGCATTCTTTGGATGTTGTTAGAGCTTTGAAATATTATGTTGAAGCTACGAAATCTTTCCGTAAGACTTCTAGTCTATTTGTTATCTTTTCCGGTTCTAGGAAAGGCCAGAAAGCTTCTGCCATTTCTTTGGCATCTTGGTTGAAATCTTTAATTCATCTTGCCTATGTTGAGTCGGGTAAAACTCCGCCTCAAAGAATTACAGCTCATTCTACTAGGTCAGTATCTACTTCCTGGGCGTTTAGGAATGAAGCTTCGGTTGACCAGATCTGCAAAGCAGCAACTTGGTCTTCTTTGCATACTTTTACTAAATTCTACCATTTTGATGTATTTTCTTCTTCTGAAGCAGTTTTTGGTAGAAAAGTTCTTCAGGCAGCGGTTTCAGTTTGAATCTTCTGCTTATGTTTTTTGTTAAACTTTATTTTGGGTGTGGATTATTTTCAGCAGGAATTGGCTGTCTTTATTTTATCCCTCCCTCTCTAGTGACTCTTGTGTGGAAAGATCCACATCTTGGGTAGTCATTATCCCATACGTCACTAGCTCATGGACTCTTGTTAATTACATGAAAGAAAACATAATTTATGTAAGAACTTACCTGATAAATTCATTTCTTTCATATTAACAAGAGTCCATGAGGCCCACCCTTTTTTGTGGTGGTTATGATTTTTTTGTATAAAGCACAATTATTCCAATTCCTTATTTTATATGCTTCGCACTTTTTCTTATCACCCCACTTCTTGGCTATTCGTTAAACTGATTTGTGGGTGTGGTGAGGGGTGTATTTATAGGCATTTTAAGGTTTGGGAAACTTTGCCCCTCCTGGTAGGAATGTATATCCCATACGTCACTAGCTCATGGACTCTTGTTAATATGAAAGAAATGAATTTATCAGGTAAGTTCTTACATAAATTATGTTTTTATGATTCAGATAGAATATGCAGTTTTAAGACACTTTCTAATTTACTTCCATTATCAAATTTATTTTTTATTTTTTTTAAGCACACTTTCTGGGGAACAAGATCCTACTGAGCCTGCGCAAAAGCTCACAGGTTATACGTATAGTAGTCTGTGATTGGCTCATGTTTGTCACATAATACAGGGGGATGGAAAATGGAATGAAAATAAATTTCAGGAAAAAAAAATCTACTGCTTATTTGAAATTCAGCATAGGTGTTAAATTGTCTTTTATTATGCACTTGTTGATTATTTAATTCTACTCCATTAAGTGGTCCTTTAATAACAGTGAAATAAATTATGCCCTGAAAGCAGATTTACAGAAATACATAAGAAAGCTCACACTCAAATGATACTACTTAAAGTACCAACCGCAAGATAAAACTTGACTTTAGAGATATAGGCACACTCCCAATACACAAACAACTTGAAAAAGAAAATCATAAGTCTCCTTCAAATAACGATACACGAGACAATAGCCTTTCAGAAAAAGATGATTTATTAAAACTAGATTTAAGTATTTGAGACCGAATACCCAATACAGTATACCGATTTCAAATGGAAGTCAACCTTTTACCTTAACAGTTCACAAGATGAATATATCTAGATTTTCAATAAATTATTGAGCCAAGATGCAACCAAACTTTGTGAAAATAAGAAAGATAAATGGGTCAATCAATTTAATGACAACCTAACCAAAAATGAAAGATCAACACTCAATAAACTAAAAAATAACGATAATTTAGTCATTAGAGCAGATGAAGGAAATGGGGTAGTCATACAAAACCGTAGTGATTATCTAAAAGATGCATTCACACTACTGTATGATAAAAATACATAAAGATTATGCTTTGATCCAACTACCAAATATAGTAAAATATTACAAACCATTTTGAAACAAGCGAAAGACAAGAAAATTCTAACAGTTTAAAATTTCTATTTGAAAGCCATCCTAATATATTCATATATATTTACCACTTGCTGAAAGTACGCAAATCTTTGGTAGATCCACCTAAAAGACCAATCATTTCAGGAATAGGGTAATTGACAAACAACCTTTCCATATATATATTGACTACTACCTCCAGTCGGTAGTAAAGAAAATGGTCATACCTAAGGGACACCACACATGTTTTCAACACCTTTGAAAATTGAATTTGTGGAGATAATTATATATGGCTCACATGCAATGTTTCCTCCTTATACACCTGTATACCACTCAAACTAGGAGTGAAAGCCATTGACGAGGCCTTCAAGAGGTGGCATACCCACCAAATCCATTTAAATTGCATTGCAACTGTTATTAAATTTATACAAAATCACAATTATTTCAAATTTGATTCAACATTCTATAGCCAAATCCAAGGTACAATGATGGGGACCACGTTCGCCTCCTCATATGCTAATCTTTACAAGGATTATTTGGAAAAGAAAATAAATTTAGGCAAAGGTTCAGGAATTATAGTTTATTATTTTAGATATATTGATTACATCATCATTTGAAAAGGGACAGATCTTCATGCAATACATACATTTTAATGATTTCACAAGTAAAATGGACAAAAACTATTTTTATTTTTTTTTACCTTATTCCTTTCAACAAGGTGGCAGTCAAAAAAACTGCCGTAAACCAACTGACACAAATTGTTTTTTAAATGCCAAAAGTGGCAACCTAGCCAAATAGAAAAGTAAAATTCCATTGGGCCAATACCAGCGTGCCAGGAGGAATTGCACCTTGGAGATCCAGGTACTTGATCAAAGATTCCTAGAAAAAAAGGATATTATCCAAAATTACTCATAGAAACTAAGAACAGAGTGAAAAGTATGGACAGGAAAAAGATACTACAAGCACTAAACAAATAAACCCACTAAAACCGATAATGGGGCCACCAGATTCATCACAACCTATAGCGAGGGTAGTAAGCACATCAAATCTATCCTGAATAAACATTTGACAGTCTTGAAAGCAGATCGAATTTTAGGGAAGAACATAAGGGAGAAACTAATACTAACTTTCAAGAAAAACAGAAACTTGAAGAATATTTTGGCACCCTCAAAATTACGGTCGATCAGGGAAAAAAGAAAAAAGATATATCCACAGCAAATTGGTTATTTAAACCTAACAACATATGTAGTATATCTGCTAAGTTGTGAGTGTGCACTCTTAAATATTGGCAGAACAATAAGAAAAAGATTCTGCAAACATATAAATAATATTAAAAAATGGACCACCATAGTGTACCAGAACATTTTACAAAAATACATAATTCAAACCCATTAAGTTTAACAAACAAAAAAAATCATAGATTGGATCCCACCCAATAAATATCCCAACAGGCTACTGGCACTTTGTCGGTGCGAAACATAATGGATCCATGAATTACAATCCCTACAACCAAATTGTCTCAATGTGGACCTAGATTTGCGTGTGTTTATGTAACACAGCTCCTCTCACATACCTATTACATGTTTTTACAAATATCGTTGCGAATACAGCTCAGCTACTCGAGTTGAAGCCACCATAACCTCTAGTAGCAATAAACAGCAAATATGGGACCTACAATGGCAATTACGAAGTGTACCGTCTTAATGTAACAACACTAAATTAAATCCATATCCCTATAATATATAGATAATATCTATTATAACCTCAAGTAGTTTCGGATAGTAGAAGGAACCTATAACGGCAACTATTATACCATGTATTAATATCAAAGTTTGAGTTAGTCGTATTACTGATAACAATAACACCTATTAGGCTAATATGTGGATGTATTTGTCAGTAGCAGAATATAAAGATGCTACGCTAACCCGGGACGATACTTTGAAAATAAGTTATCTTTGCAAAACACGATAGGGCAACGTAGTGCATTACATCCCCTATATACTGTATATACCACTTGGTCTAACCTTATCCTAAATAAGGTATAAAAAAGACTTGGAAACAATTCTTGAAAAATGCCTTCTGTTTGTGTAAGTTTTATTCGTTCTTGTTTATTATTTTTTATGAAAGATTTTGTATATGCAAATATATTTTTTGATCACTACGTTGGACATTGTTTCAAAATAAGGGGCATCAGCTTATCTTAAATAAGGTATAAAAAAGACTTGGAAACAATTCTTCGAAAATGCCTTCAGTTTGTGTAAGTTGTATTCTTTCTTATTTATTATTTCTTACATATAGGTGGCAAGAGTCCATGAGCTTGTTACTGATGGGATATACATTCCTACCAGGAGGGGGCAAAGTTTGCCAAACCTCAAATGCCTAAAAATACACCTGGCTCATACCTCAGTTTTATAAACTTTGCCTCCTTAGGAGGTGGTGAAGCAAGATGTGCTTGATTCTTCAGTGAAAGGCGCTTCTAAGCATATTGAAGCCCAGTTCCTCTCTAAGTACAGTGTTTGTCTGAGGGATGTGAAGGGAGTAATGCCTGATAATACCATGTTTTCGCCTATGGGAAATCTATTCATAAGGCTCTTTGTAAATTCGGTTTCAGGGATTCATCTGCTGCTTCCCTTTACAGATCGACATTATACTCCTTTACCATTACCTCTGCTGATATGTTTCCGTACTGGTTTGGCTGTCTGCTATATGTGGATTGGGTGTCTTATGGTAAGTATATATCATTTTCAGGACACACACTGCTATGGAAGGCACTTTATTTATTAAAGTTTTTAATGTATATTGTATACACATTAGCCATGAGACAAGTCTGTTTTATTTCCTTTCAGCAGTATATTTATATAGCATCAGAATTGGAAATTATGCTTAACTTGAGAATTTGGTTTTTGTTTTCTTACCTTTGGGCTCCGGTTAACTCCGCAAACACAGAGGTTCTGTTAAAATATTTGCGGGAAAAATGCGCTTGCGATGACGCAAATTATGTCATTTTATTGCGCTATCAATTTCACAGGTTTTTTTTAGCACCAACATTTCTGCGCCTTTTATTTAGTTTAAATAGCCGCTCCCACTTTTCTCTGTGCTCTCATTATTTGATAGAGAGCTATAACGCTTGCTTTTATATCTTTTCATATTTATTATAAATGCTTTTTAATCATAAGCACTGTTTACCATTCCTGAAAACTGCTATATTTGAGATTAGATATTTTGCTATTGTTATTTTTCTTTTTTACATTTTTTTTGCAATGTCTCAAACTGATCCTGCCTCTGATGTTACCGTAGGAACTAAGCTGCCTGAACACAATTCTACCAAAGCCAAGTGTGTTTGTTGTAAACAAGCTGATCTTATTTCTTCAGCTCAATTATGTGGCGCCTGTTTTGAAAATGTATTACATACTGATAATGTTTCTATTAATACAAATGCATCCACTGCTATTCCATCTCAGTCTAATGCAATAGGTATTTCTGCAGAAATTAAAGATTTTATTGCTACAGCCATAGAGAAGGCTATGACTGCTATTCTGCCTTCAAATAAACGTAAAAGGACTTTACAAACTTTTCATAGATCTAGTGAATTTTCTACTGGCCGACAGCATACTGATGTATCTTCTACTGATGGGGGTTCCTCTGATTTAGAGGATCCTACATCAGAGACAGAAATGAACAAATCTTTTTTGTTTAAAATTGAGCATATTCTCTCTTTTAAAGGAAGTATTATTTACTTTGGGTATTGAGAAGTCTAAACCTCCTGATGATAAATCTAGTAATCATTTAAATTCTGTATTTAAGACTATTGTCTAAACCTTTTACCTCTTTTAACCCTTCTTCTAGATTTAAAAAATTGTATCGTTTGCCTGTTGCTAATTTGGGAAACTGTACCTATGTTTGATGGGGCTTTTTTCCCTTTTGCTAAATGTACTACCATTCCAATGGAAGACAGCACTTCTTTTAAATATCCTTTAGATAGGAAGCTTGAATCTTATCTTAGAAGGGCATATTTACATACTGGCAGAGGCGTAACTAGAAACCACAGGGCCCAGGTGCAAGAATCTAAGAAGGGGCCCCCCACCCCTAAAAAAAAAATGTGAATTTGATACATAACTTTTTTAACATTTAACACAGAAAAAATGTGAATCTGATTTACATGTCTGCAAAAAGGGGGTGCCCTGTGCCCACAGTCTGTAAGATGGTCTGACCCCCTATTACTGAATATAGTGAAACTGCTTAACCCGCTATTACTGTATATAGTAAGTTAGTGACGCAGTCTGTAATCTGTAGGTGATTGTTGGTCTGACCCTACCCACCACAGTACTTTATATAGTGACCACAGTATTCTGTGACATGGTCCAGCCCCCCCCCCCCCGTACTGTATATAGTGGTACTGTATAGTGACACTGTTTACCCCCCACCCCCCCATGCTGTAGTAACAAGGTCTGTAATCTGCTGGTTCCACAAACATACACACATACATGCATAAATACACACACAGTCACATACATACATACACACACACATAAACACCAATGGGTAAAACAGAAACACTAACCCCTGTAGTCAGACACACTAGTGAAGCATCACGTCACACTAACATGATATCAGTGCAGGCAGCGGCAGGTCAACTTTTTTTTATTGGGGGGAGATTTGATTTTTTTTCCCTGAAGCTGGCCCCCCTTAGGGGCCCGGTCGCAGTTGCGACCACTGCACCCCTGGTAGTTCCGTCCCTGCATACTGGCTATATTCTTAGACCAGATATCTATTGATGATGTTGCTGCTGCTTCTACTTTTTGGCTGGACAATTTCGCTCAGCAGTTGTCTTCAGACCCTGAATTGTCTAACATTCTTTTACTTCAACACGCAAATCATTTTATTTGCAATGCTATTTTTGATGTTATGAAAATCAACTTTACATCTATGTCCTTTTTGGTTCTTTATTGGATTCTATTATCTCTACTATTTCTGGGGGAAAGTGAGTTTTTCTTCCCCAAGATAAAAAAGGGGAAATTTAAAGCTACAAACCGTTTTACGCTCCTTTCGTCAGAATAGAGAACAATCTCCAAATTGGAATAAATCCAAGCCTTATAAGAATCAAATCCATCCCCTAAAGGTGCAGCCCCCAATCCAGTTCTCTGTTGGGGGGCAGACTAAAGCTATTTCAAAGAATTTGGACAGACTCTGTCCAAAATCAGTGGATTCAGAATATTATTTCTCAGGAGTATTGAATTGGATTCAGAATAAGACCTCCCATGGGAAGATTCTTTCTCACCCATGTACCAAAAAACCCAGTAAAACCCAAGCATTTCTAAAATGTTATAGATCTAGAACTCTCAGGGGTAATTGTCCCAGTTCCTTAGCAGGAACAGGGATTGGGTTTTTATTAAAATCTATTCATTGTTCCAAAGAAGCAAAATTCTTTCAGACCAATTTTGGATCTGAATCTTTAAATAGTTTTGTAAGAGTCCCTACTTTCACAATGGATTACTATAAGGACTATTCTGCCTTTTGTTCAGCAGGTCACTTCATGTCCACAATAGACTTACAGGACACTTAACATCATATTCCTATTCATCCAGATCACTATTTATTTCTGAGATTCTCTTTTCAAAACAAGCATTAGCAATTTGTCGCTCTTCCATTTGGCCTAGCAACAGCACCAAGAATATTCTCAAAGGTTCTCTTTGCCGTTCTATCTGTAATCATAGAGCAGTGTATTGTGATGTTTCCTTATTTGGACGATATCTTGGTACTAGCTCAATCTTTTCATTTAGCAGAATATCACACAAAACAACTATTTTGGTTTCTTCAGACATGGTTGGAGGATCAATTTACTAAAGAGTTTCTTTATTCCTCAGATAAGGGTCACCTTTTTAGGTTTCCAGATAGATTCAGTGTCAATGTCTCTATCCCTAGCAAAAAAGAGACGCTTGAGATTGGTTTCAGCTTGTCTAAACCTTCAATCTCTATCATTCCCTTCAGTGGCTATGTGCATGGAAGTTTTAGTTCTCATGACTGCAGAATCGGACGCAATCCCCTTTGCTCGTTTTCATATGGGGCCTCTACAGCTTTGCATGTTGCACCAATGGTGCAGGGATTACACTTAGATATCACAACTGATATTCTTAAAGCCCAACACTCAACTCTCCCTGAACTGGTGGTTAAACTATCACCTTATTGTTCAAGGGGCCTCCTTTGTTCATCCTACCTGGTCTGTGATCACCACAGATGCAAGTCTTACAGGTTGGGGAGCTATCTGAGGGTCTCTTACAGCACAGGGGGTTTGGAATCCTCAAGAGGCGAGGTTACCAATCAGTATCTTAGAACTCCGTGCTATTTTCAGAGCTCTTCAGGCTTGGCCTCTTTTAAAGACAGAACCATACATATCACAACAGTGATGTCAGTCATCAAGGGGGGACTCACAGTCCCCTAGCAATGAAGGAAGTATCTCTAATACTTTCTTGGGAGGAATCCAACTCTTGTCTAATCACTGTGGTTCATATCCGAGGTGTAAACAATTGGTACTCGAATTATCTCAGCCGTTAATCTCTACATCCAAGGGAGTGGTCTCTCCATATAGATGTGTTCTATCAAATTGTGCAGATGTGGAGTCTTACAGAAATAGATCTGATTGCCTCTCGTCTGAAAAAGAAACTTCCCAGATACCACTCCAGGTCCAGGGATCCTCAGGCAGAAATGATGGATGTCTAGCAGTTCCCTGGGTTTACCAACCTGCTTACATTTTTCCACCTCTTTTTCTTCTTACAAGAGTTATCTCAAAGATCATAATGGAACAATCTTTTGTGTTTTTTTATAGCACCATCATGGCCTCACAGGTTTTGGCATGCGGACCTTGTTCGAATGTCCAGTTGCCAACCTTGGTCACTACCTCTAAAACTAGACCTCCTGTCTCAAGGCCCGTTTTTCCATCCGGATCTCAAAACACTAAATTTGAAGGCATGGAAATTGAACGCTTAGTCTTTAGTCATAGAGGTTTCTCTGCCTCAGTAATTAACACTATAATTCAGGTTCATAAGCCTGTTTCAAGGACAATATATCACAAGGTTTGGAAAACCTATATTTCATGGTGTTCTACACATGATTATTCCTGGCATTCTTTTAGAATTCCTAGAATTCTTCAGTTTCTTCAGGATGGTTTGGATAAAGCTTTGTCTGCCAATACTTTGAAAGGACAAATGTCTGCTCTTTCTTTTATTGCTAATCTTACTGATATTCACTGTTTCGTCCAGGCTTTGACTCGCATCAAACCTGTTATTAAATCTATTTCTCCTCCTTGGAGTCTAAATTTGGTATTAAAGACTGCAGGCTCTTCTTTTTTCTTTTGAGCCTATGCATTCTTTGCACATTAAACTACTTTCATGGAAAGTGTTTTTTCTCTTGGCTATCTCTTCTGCTAGAAGAGTTTCTGAATTGTCTGCTCTCTCTTGTGAGTCTCCTTATCTGATTTTTCATCAAGATAAAGCTGTTTTGTGGACTTCTTTTAATTTTTTGCCTAAAGTTTTGAATTCTAACAACATTAATAGGGAAATGTATTGTTCCTTCCTTGTGTCCTAATCGTAAGAATACTCTTGAAAGATCTTTGCATTCTTTGGATGTGGTTTGAAAGCTTTGAAATATTATGTTGCTGCTACTAAGGTTTTTAGAAAGACTTCTAGTCTATTTGTTATTTTTTCTGGTTCTAGAAAATGTCAGAAAGCCTCTGCCATTTCTTTGGCATCTTGGTTGAAACTTCTGATTTACAAAGCTTATTTGGAGGCAAGCCAGTCTCCGCCTCAGAGAATTACAGTTCATTCTACAAGATCAGTTGCCACATCTTGGGCTTTCAAAAATGAAGCTTCAGTTGATCAAATCTGCAAAACAGCCACTTGGTCTTCTTTGCATACCTTTACTAAATTTTACTATTTTGATATGTTTGCTTTTTCGGAAGCAGCTTTTGGTAGAAAGGTTCTTCAGGCAGCTGTCTCAGTATGATTCTAGTGCCTATTATTTAAGTTTTTTTATTTTTTAAGAAAGCTTAATTATATTTTTGGATTTAATTTATCAGCGTAAATAGCTGTTTTTATTTTATCCCTCCCTTTATTTTTGTTACTCGTGGACTTCCACATCTTGGGTATTATATCCCATCTGTAACAAGCTCGTGGACTCTCGCCACCTATTTGAAAGAAAACATAATTTATGTAAAAACTTACCTGATAATTCATTTCTTTCATGGTGGCGAGAGTCCACAAGGCCCACCTGTTATTTTGGAGCTATGATTTTTTTTTGTATAAAGCACATTATTTATCCTAGTCCTCTTTTTTATGCTTTTACTCGTTGTACACCTCATTAACTTGGTTATACGTTAAACTGAGGTATGAGTGAGGTGGGAGGTGTATTTATAGGGATTTGAGGTTCGGGAAACTTTGCTCCCTTCTGGAAGGAATATATATATCCCATCAGTAACAAGCTTGTGGACTCTCGCCACCATGAAAGAAATGAATTTATCAGGTTCACTCTTTACATAAATTATGTTTTCTTTATGAAAGGATTTTGTATATGCAACTATATTTTTTGATCACTATGTTGAACATTGTTTCAAAATAAGGGGCATCAGCTTGTCTTCATCATTATAGTACTGCTCTAAGTCTATTAACGTAAATTTTACAGCCAATCTAAATACGTGGTACATAATAGAATACAAGCAAATGAGAAGGATCAAGTGATCTGATGAAAAACACCCTTGAACCAATAGGGATGCGATTTAGACTGTTTAAAGACATCAACAACACCATATCAAACTATACCAGACAAAATGCGTTGAGGTCACAACACCCTCTCTGGTTTCTATCTGTTACACTATCTGGACCGCAAGGGAGTTTCCCGTTTCCTTATAAGAACGGTAGTGTTCCCCAATACAGCGTTCCGTGTTACAGCTGTCTGTGCATGTTATATAACATCAATACCAGATACTCGTTCATCAAAATGGCAGATACCTTGTGATGCATCAATCTCATGTAGGTATGTGATAAAAACCAATATATTAAAGATGATGGGAACTTACTATGTGTCTTTTCCCTTCTATCACAGTTCCCTCTGCGGTCTCTTCCGTGAACGAGAGTCAGTGTTAGCAGCGTACTTCGCCAAGCTTACCTGCTTCTTCTTCACTCTATCCCCTGTAAACCGCCTAGGAATCCCCAATGATTCCTGGAATCCAATCACAAGTAGCACAAAAAAGGTGAGGCAGGGAGGCGGAGCTTGCCTGTGCTGGAACATGGTTGCAAGCTAGAGGAGCTCTGAGCAGTAACGGCACATTAAAGACAGTGAGGACCTGAGATATTGTCCACAACTACCAGAGTATGTGAACTACCAGAGTATGTGAACTACCAGCGAGTACCTTGGTGGGCAGCTAAAACTATGGTATAGCAACAATAACACCCGGTTCGCATATTTGAGGACCGATGCGGCCACCATCTTGGATGCCATGCTGTGCGGGACATAAAAGTCACAGGGAGAGGTTTAAATAACCGGGAGATGCCTATTAGAGTGACGAACTTCCCAGCAGTCAGATAAGTACCAGACACATCACAACACAGCAGTACTAGCTGGAGCGGAGGAAATTTTCATTACGGACAGCCATGTGCTCCCTTTTTCTTTTTACTTTCAGCAATCCGCTGTCACACAACATCAGATCACGTGCAGCTACATATGAAGCATAACATGTGAACCTTATAGCGGTAGTATTACTAAATGGGGTGATGAAATAAATATACTTTATACTTGCATAAGTTCACTTAATTTTACAAAGCTCCTCAACAATCTCTGCTTTGACCATCAGGGATCTTTGTCACAAAAGATATCACCATTGTAGGACTTCTATTCTGTTTCCTATCATATATGCTTTATAAAAGCAGCAATGTAATAAACCTATCTATCAAACAACTATCCGGTGCTAGGCTTGCTTTATAACTTACAAATTGGACAATCTGACTCACAAGCAGCTATTGAATCAGTTTAAGCAGCAATGGGGATGGGGGGGCAGTGCTCACAGAACAACTAAGTCATTTCTAAGGGGAAACCTATATTACTATCTTGAGTTATATATTTTACAAAACTGGAGCTGAGAAAGGGTACTAAATCAGAAAAACAAAAACCTCCTGCCACTCTCACAACTTCAGTCAGTACCTTTTTCCAACCACAAGAAGTAGCTATAACCTCACAAATAAAAGATAATACAGATTCAAGTAATATTTCTTCTACACAGGAAAATACACAGATCCCCATAACCCCTGAATATGCCTCACAACTTAAAAGAGACATTGCCAACCTACCAACTAAGGCAGATTTCCAGTCACTCAAAGACCTAATCAAATCTGAACTGTCAGCTATGAAAAAAGATATTTCTGAAATGGGTAATAGTGTACTAGACATTGAAGAAACACAGGAAACAGCCAATGAAATGATAGACACGATCACTCATACCTCATCTATACACAACCTTCAAATTAATGAGCTGCAAATGAAAATAGAAGATCTGGAAAACAGAGGACGACAAAATAATTTGCGCATCAGGGGCATTCCAGAATCAGTCGCACCTAAAGAATTGGAGGACTATACCCCAAAAAAATTTAAACATCTCCTGGGAAATACATCCATAGCCCCTATAATCCTGGAGAGAATACCCAGGGCTTTAAGACCTCAGCCAACAAATACTGCACCTCCCAGAGATGTGATCCTTTGTTTCCTGAATTTCAGGGACAAAGAATTAATATGGCAACAAGCCAGACAAGCACGGTTTATCAATTACCTGGAACATAAACTACAGATCTACATGGATCCAAGCCCAGCTACTATAGCAAGAAGAAAAGAGGTAAGACATCCCACAACACAGCTACAGAAGAAAAATCTGAAATACAGATGGGGATACCCGTTCAGTCTCAACGTCACCAAAGATGGAGTCACCTTTATCTACAGAGGTCCGCAAGACCTAGAAAACTTTACTGCACAACTGGGACTTGTAGGCCCAACAATAGACGCTAATGACTCGACAAGTTCTACCAACCTACAAGCATCTAGATCAGAAGTTATCACTAGATTCTCCCAAAGATCAAAATGATCTCAAATACCATTTAACCAAAAAATGGGACAGAAAACACCCCGGAAAATGCAGCCTGAATCTGCTCCAGTTACATAAGTATAACAATTTATATGTGGTTCTCTTAATATTGTTATTGTTCTCTTTTCTTTTTTTAAAAACTTTATTTATGAAAAATCCAAAACATGCATGAAAAATACAGTCACAGTAATACAGATGTTTTGTCATATACACAAGACCAGGTTTATATAGACTGTAGTACAAAACAAAAGTAACGCATTAATGAGGTTTACATGCATGTAATCAGATCTAATTTTTCAGAATTTTATATATAAAAACAAAGGGAAACACAATAACTAAAACACTAACATTACTTACCCAGAACACCTCCGTGTCCCCCCATATAAGCCGGCACAAAGGGAACTGTGGGAGTATCGAGTAGCATCCAAATTATATTTATAGAGGGGCACTAATGGACCTGACCAGAGGAAAGGCACCAGTTACCTGTAAGATTTTCACCTAAGACGTAAAGGCTGTTTTTAAAAGGAAAGATAATTCTGTCTCTGACCACATCTGGCTCTCTTTTCTTTTTTACTTACCTATTGCAATACTGCTAAGTCACTGCTCAGAGTCCTACGCTATGTTATCTGATTGTAAAGTTCTAGAAATGGTTAAAGTTAATTCTATGATTAAGTTAAGACAACCATATGGTATTATGTTATGTTGTTTGCTATACACTTTAATGCATATTATAGTTTTAACGTCTAAACACAAATGTCTTAAATGCACTGCGAAAATGCCTTGCTGCGACCTCGTCGCAATTGTAGAGAATGCATGTTGGTGTCCTCTTTGTTATATGCATTTGTTCATGGTTGTATTGTATCAGGTATCAATGTTAATCACACTTGGTTTTAATGTCATTACATTTGGGTTTCAATACTCCAAATTGGTCAACGCAATGGGAAAATTCACGACTAAGAGAAACTTGGTTAATTCACACACCAGGGACCTGTCAGTATATGGCCGGGTTATAATACAATATATTTAATAATTATTCTTTAAAATAAACCCTCAATCAATATGCATATACTAGAAACCATAAAATTAATATACATTCCTGAATTCTTTTTATTAGTTAATATTTATAGACACATTAAAATATATTTGTAGGAACAAGAATATTAATCAATACTATTCACGTTTAAAAACTATTAAAATATGCTATGCAAAGTTCATAAAAGTTGCCTTATTCACAATAGCCTCCCAAATCAGAGTTGCATTTAAAATATCACAATGAGACTAAAATATAAGCCACTAAACATTCAGCAATACAATCAGCTATTTAGCCACAATTTATCCTATATAATTCCAATTTAAAACATCAGAAATTGTATATATTATTTGTTCTAATAACCAAACTCTATGCTAATTTATCTAAGCTGAATTAAATTCTTGCGCCTAGATTTAGAGTTCTGCAGCCAAAGGGGTGCGTTAGCTTTTTTCTGGCCGCACCTTTTAAATACCGCTGGTATTTAGAGTTCACAGAATGGCTGCGTTAGGCTCCAAAAAAGGAGCGTATAGCATATTTACTGCAACTTCAACTCTCGATACCAGCGGTGCTTACGGACGCGGCCAGCTTCAAAAACGTGCTTGTGCACGATTCCCCCATAGAAAACAATTGGGCTGTTTGAGCTGAAAAAAAACCTAACACCTGCAAAAAAGCCGCGTTCAGCTCCTAACGCAGCCCCATTGTTTTCTATGTGGAAACACTTCCTACGTCTGCACCTAACACTCTAACATGTACCCCGAGTCTAAATACCCCTAACCTTACACTTATTAACCCGTAATCTGCCGCCCCTGCTATCGCTGACCCCTGCATATTATTTTTAACCCCTAATCTTCCGCTCCGTACACTCCCGCCACCTACATTATCCCTATGTACCCCTAATCTGCTGCCCTAACATCGTCGACCCCTATATTATATTTATTAACCCCTAATCTGCCGCCCCCAACGTCGCCTCCACCTAACTACACTTATTAACCCCTAATCTGCCGACCGGACCTGAGCGCTACTATAATAAATGTATTAACCCCTAATCCGCCTCACTCCCGCCTCAATAACCCTATAATAAATAGTATTAACCCCTAATCTGCCCTCCCTAACATTGCCGACACCTAACTTCAAGTATTAACCCCTAATCTGCCGACAGGAGCTCACCGCTACTCTAATAAATTTATTAACCCCTAAAGCTAAGTCTAACTTTAACCCTAACACCCCCCTAAATTAAATATAATTTAAATCTAACGAAATAAATTAACTCTTATTAAATAAAATATTCCTATTTAAAGCTAAATACTTACCTGTAAAATAAACCCTAATATAGCTACAATATAAATTATAATTATATTATAGCTATTTTAGGATTTATATTTATTTTACAGGTAACTTTGTATTTATTTTAACCAGGTACAATAGCTATTAAATAGTTAAGAACTATTTAATAGCTAAAATAGTTAAAATAATTACAAAATTACCTGTAAAATAAATCCTAACCTAAGTTACAATTAAACCTAACACTACACTATCAATAAATAAATTAAATAAAATACCTACAATTACCTACAATTAAACCTAACACTACATTATCAATACATTAATTAAATACAATACATACAAATAACTACAATTAAATAAACTAACTAAAGTACAAAAAATAAAAAAGAACTAAGTTACAAAAAATAAAAAAATATTTACAAACATTAGAAAAATATTACAACAATTTTAAACTAATTACACCTATTATCAGCCAATAGCATGCGAGCTCAATCTGATTGGCTGATCGGATCAGCCAATCGGATTGAACTTGATTCTGATTGGCTGATTCCATCAGCCAATCAGAATTTTCCTACCTTAATTCCGATTGGCTGATAGAATCCTATCAGCCAATAGGAATTCGAGGGACGCCATCTTGGATGACGTCCCTTAAAGGAACCGTCATTCTTCAGTTGGACGTCGTCGGAAGAAGATTGATCCGCGCTGGAGGTCTTCACGATGGAGCCGTTCCTCATCGGATGAAGATAGAAGATGCCGCTTGGATCAAGATGGTTGCCGGTCTGGATCACCTCTTCTTCCCGGATAGGATGAAGACTTTGGAGCCTCTTCTGGACCTCTTCAGCCGCAGGATTATGGATCGCCAGCCCCCACTTGGGTTGGATGAAGATTTTGGAGCCAGGACCGATCGGTGATACCCGGTGAGGTGAAGATAAGGTAGGAAGATCTTCAGGGGCTTAGTGTTAGGTTTATTTAAGGGGGGTTTGGGTTAGATTAGGGGTATGTGGGTGGTGGGTTGTAATGTTGGGGGGGGGGTATTGTATGTGTTTTTTTACAGGCAAAAGAGTTGAATTTCTTGGGGCATGCCCCGCAAAGGGCCCTGTTCAGGGCTGGTAAGGTAAAAGAGCTTTGAACTTTTTTAATTTAGAATAGGGTAGGGCATTTTTTTATTTTGGGGGGCTTTGTAATTTCATTAGGGGGCTTAGAGTAGGTGTAATTAGTTTAAAATTGTTGTAATATTTTTCTAATGTTTGTAAATATTTTTTTATTTTTTGTAACTTAGTTCTTTTTTATTTTTTGTACTTTAGTTAGTTTATTTAATTGTAGTTATTTGTAGGTATTGTATTTAATTAATGTATTGATAGTGTAGTGTTAGGTTTAATTGTAGGTAATTGTAGGTATTTTATTTAATTTATTTATTGATAGTGTAGTGTAAGGTTTAATTGTAACTTAGGTTAGGATTTATTTTACAGGTAATTTTGTAATTATTTTAACTATTTTAGCTATTAAATAGTTCTTAACTATTTAATAGCTATTGTACCTGGTTAAAATAAATACAAAGTTACCTGTAAAATAAATATAAATCCTAAAATAGCTATAATATAATTATAATTTATATTGTAGCTATCTTAGGGTTTATTTTACAGGTAAGTATTTAGCTTTAAATAGGAATAATTTATTTAATAAGAGTTAATTTATTTCGTTAGATTTAAATTATATTTAACTTAGGGGGGTGTTAGGGTTAGACTTAGCTTTAGGGGTTAATCCATTTATTACAGTAGGGGCGAGATTCGGTCGGCAGATTAGGGGTTAATAATTGAAGTTAGGTGTCGGCAATGTTAGGGAGGGCAGATTAGGGGTTAATACTATTTATTATAGGGTTATTGAGGCGGGAGTGAGGCGGATTAGGGGTTAATAACTTTATTATAGTAGCGGTGCGGTCCGCTCGGCAGATTAGGGGTTAATAAGTGTAGGCAGGTGGAGGCGATGTTGAGGGGGGCAGATTAGGGGTTAATAAATATAATATAGGGGTCGGCGGTGTTAGGGGCAGCAGATTAGGGGTACATAAGGATAACGTAGGTAGCGGCGCTTTGCGGTTGGCAGATTAGGGGTTAATTATTGTAGGTAGCTGGCGGCGACGTTGTGGGGGGCAGGTTAGGGGTTAATAAATATAATATAGGGGTCGGCGGTGTTAGGGGCAGCAGATTAGGGGTACATAAGTATAACGTAGGTGGCGGTCGGCAGATTAGGGGTTAAAAAAATTTAATAGAGTGGCGGCGATGTGGGGGGACCTCGGTTTAGGGGTACATAGGTAGTTTATGGGTGTTAGTGTACTTTAGAGCACAGTAGTTAAGAGCTTTATAAACCGGCGTTAGCCCAGAAAGCTCTTAACTACTGACTTTTTTCTGCGGCTGGAGTTTTGTCGTTATATTTCTAACGCTCACTTCAGCCAAGACTCTATATACCGGCGTTAGAAAGATCCCATTGAAAAGATAGGATACGCAATTGTCGCAAGGGGATCTGCGGTATGGAAAAGTCGCGGCTGAAAAGTGAGCGTTAGACCCTTTAATGACTGACTCCAAATACCAGAGGGCGGTAAAAACCAGCATTAGGAGCCTCTAACGCTGGTTTTGACGGCTACCGCCCAACTCTAAATCTAGGCCTTAGTTACTTACAATTAAAACCAATTCTGAGTTATAAATCTATATTTGCAAAGATAAACTACTTGACGCTAAAGACTTGTTTAAAATACGCAGGCTATGAAATACAAGTTTTAAAATACAATTTATTCCTTTAAGTCTGCTACCTACAGCAACAATGGATGTTTGTTTTATATATTTAGTATACAAAAGGCAAGCTTAAAACTCTTTAGGACTATGAATATAATTCTAAAATATAAATAATGTTCTTTAAGTCTATCAGTTGTAATTTAACTGCAGTGACTATGCATATATTTTGTTTTAAAATATTACCTGTAATTAGCAACTTTTTTATACTTTACCCAAAATAATGACCAAATCGATAAGTCAGTTTCCAAAAACTTCTTGTTTCATCTCAGAAGACAAATAAGTAAATTTTGCAATCAATGAGAAAAGGTAGCCAGCTTTGCTTAACTGTTTTTCAAAACGCCCAGCAGTTATCAGTAAAGGTCAGCAGCCTCATATATAATTAATCCTGTGGTCCCAGCAATCATATATATGAAAATTATAAATTTAGGGGCCGGGATGGCTCATTTAACTTTGCAGTATTGCAATAACACAATGATGTTTATACTGTGACTCATAGGTCACCATAGCAACTTGTTTGGCGTTTTTTTGCTCTAATTGGGGGGAGGGGTTTGTTTGTTAAAGTGTATAAAGTCACTGTTGGTTTGATTCATGCATTGTCTGAAGAAGGGGATACACTGTCCTCGAAACGTCACATTTTTGTCAAGTAAATATTATATAAAAAGACCAGTGAGTGCAAGTTTTTTGTTCCTGCATGTCAACTTCTACTAGCACCCTGGCAGCTGTGAAAAAGTGAGAGTGCACATCCTTGCTACAAGTATATATATATATATATATATATATATATATATAATTTTCATTTATAATATTCATATACCCTGACAGACCGATATGGTATCCAACACATTCCTTCATACACCCAATGATAAAAGGAAATCAACTAGTACTTCACTTCTTGTTGCATGCCCATGAGTGATAAAAGGGACAATACAGTTACATTTCTAACGATTAATGCCATAGGTCTTAATGGCCCGATGAAAAGAAACATGGTACTAAAAGACATTAAATCTAGGAAGATTGATATAGTCTATATTTAAGAAAGACATTTCATCAAAGGTAGGGAGCCAAAAATGTTTCAATACAAGTTTGGCACATGTTATTATGCTTCTAATTCCAAAAAAACAAATGGAGTAGGAATCATTATAAGAAAAAATATCCCTTTTGTACCGCAGAATATAATTATACATAAAGAGGGGAGATACTTGATAATCGTAGGCCTACTACATAACATACCAGCTACCTTAGCATGTGTATACACTCCAAATAAAAAACAGGATGTGTTCTGTCACAATTTTTGCAATGTACTTTTAGAACAGCAAAAGGGAATAGTTATTACTGCAGGGGACTTTAACCTAACTCTAGAGCCGTCCGTAGATAACTCAAACGGAACCTCTTCAGTACCACATAAGGTTATATCCAAAGTTAAAACACGCATGGATAATTCTTAATGATGATAAGGATTTCACGTTCTATTCCCCACCCCATAAGCGTTATTCTAGGATAGATCTCATCATGTTAGATGTACACAGCTTATTACTAGCTACTGAATCAGAAATCCACCCCTGTACATGGTCAGACCACTCAACAGTAAATTGCACACTCAAGTGGCCTAATATGCCACTAACAAAGTATATATGGAGGTTAGACAATTCTATAGTAGAAGACCCCATACATTTTCAAAAAATTAGAAAAAAACCTGGTGGAATACTTTGATCTCAATGAAGGGTCAGTTGCAGATAATAGAATATTATGGAAAGCACATAAGGGGTTAATCAGAGGAGACTTCATGAAAATTAAAGCTTACATACTAAAACTAAAACTACAGTATCTGCAACTAATATTGGATAAAATAGCAGATATAGAAATGACACACAAATCTGACCCCACGAATGACACATTACTCCGAGAATTGGAAATGCAAAAGCAAACCTTAGCCGCTATGTTAAATAATGAACGTAAAAGAGAATACCTAAAATTAAATCAGAGATACTATGATGAAGACAATAAATGCCACAAACTATTAGCGAGAAAACTAAGACAGAAAACACATAGATCCTACATTCTGAAAATTAATTATAATACACAGACATATTGTAATACACAAGATATTGCAGAGTCATTTCATAAATATTACGAGGCCCTTTATAATTTATTTTCAGGCACAACTCAAGATGCTAATGCATCGCATCACAATAGACAGGAAAACATACAGAAATATTTAGACAACTTAATAATGCCCAAGCTAGATAAACAACAAAAATTAAGACATTTTGGAACCAATTACAGTTATGGAGATAATATCAATCATTAAAGATTTACCATAGAAAACAAAAAGGAACAAGATTCAAGTGGGTTTATTTATGATTACACAGAAAGCGCACAAACTATATTGCATTTACAAGAACAAACGTTTAAAACAGCATATGATGATTTACACGTAGAAAGACAGTAGCCAAGGTATTCTGCCAGGATCATTCACCACAATGCCACCGGGTGAAATCTGGACCCCAATAAACGTGGCTTAAAATGTTGTATATAGCTGATATGACCAAATGTGATCAAATAAACATGTTTACAAACCTCAACGTGTTTCCCCCATTTTGCGAACAGGCTTTCTCAAAAGGACAAGATTTTTCATATCAGCTATATACAACATTTTAAGCCATGTTTATTGGGGTCTTCACCCTGTGGGATTGTGGTGAATGATCCTGACAGAATACCTTGGCTACTGTCTTTCTACGTGTAAATCATTATATGCTGTTTTAAATGTTTGTTCTTGTAAGTGCAATATAGTTTGTGCGCTTTCTGTGTAATCCTAAATAAACCCACTTGAATCTTGGATGCGCTCCTGTTCCTTTTTGTTTTCTATGTTGCTATCGACTGAGAGGGAAAAAACTCAGGAGCATTGGAGATATCGTACCCACCATCGAGTGACGTCATCATCCAGTCATTTAGATCCACACGCCAGATCTACGGGCCACACACCGGTGGGTATTGAATCCGTTTGGCTGCATTTTTGCTTTCAGCGAGCACAATACAGAGAAGTAAATCACCATAGATTTTGGTCTGTTTGTTTAAAAAGATCCTAAAAGCGGAGCAGCTTTACATAAAGGTACTGTGTCTGTCTAAAATCGGGAGCTGATACACAATCTGTGGACTGCAGTTGTTATACATATTTGTTATACATATTAGACATCTGCTCAATACTATGAGAACTCTCTAAATCTATTATTGTGTGTATACATCTATTTAAATACATTATATCATTACGTTATCACTTGGGGATGTTTTAGCGCAGAACGTTTCCTTTGGACTTGTGTATTAAAGATTTACCAAAAGCACCAGGACCTGATTGCTTCACAAATACTTATTATAAGAAATTTAAGGATATTATTTCCCCTCAATTATGTACACTTTTTAATGCTATTTCGGATGTTAAGCCTTTTTCCACTAATTCCCTAGAGGCCCACATAACTCTCCTACCCCGGGTAAATCTTCCACACAAGTTGAAAATTATAGGCCAATTTCACTTTTGAATACAGATATTAAAATTTTCGCCAAATTGCTAGCTAATCGCTTAACAAAGGTAATGCCAAGCCTGATCAATAAAAATCAAGTTGGGTTTATAAAATCAAGGGAAGCTAGGGATAATACCGTTCGAGCAGTACAAATTTTATTACACACAAAAATCTCCCATACACCATTAGTGGTAATATCCACAGAGGCTGAAAAAGCATTTGACCGCATATGCTGATCTTTCCTAAAATGCTCATTGCAAAATCTGGGATTAAGCCACTGGTTTATTGAAAACATATTTTCACTATATGCATCCCCAACTGCAAAGATTAGGATCAATGGTACTCTATTTAACTCATTCCATATAACAAATGGGACGAGGCAGGGGTGCCCTCTCTCTCCCTTACTGTTTGCATGTGTTATAGAGTCATTGGCAACACAAATTAGGTTGGAACAGGCAATACATGGTATTAGTATTGGGAATACAGACCACAAAATGCTCCTATTTGCAGACAATGTATTATTATTCACTACAAACACTGAAACAGCTATTCCAAAAATAATGTCGACATTTGAAGAATTTAGAGGGGTCTCTTATTACAAATTAAACTTTACAATGTCCGAAATTTTGAACGCAACATTATCTCCTGATTCCATGCAATATATTATGATCTCATGCCCTTTTAGGTTACAAAAAAAGAATATGAAATACCTGGGTATATATTTAGCAACATCTGTTACAGACCTGTTTAGGTATAATTAGCTACCCCTAAGTAATGAAATTATAGCAGACCTCTCAAGATGGAGAGCTAGACAGATCTCTTGGCTGGGCAGAATGCATAGTGTAAAGATGAATGTGTTGCCGAGGATGCTGTACATAATACAAGCATTACCCATACCTATCACCCCTCTATTCATTCCACAGTTACAACGTAAAATATTCAATTTTATATGGGACAAAAAACAGGCCAGAATAAATAAAAAAATAATGACCCTCCCCACTCATCTGGGAGGATTGGGAGTACCGGACTTTAAAAAATATAGGGTGGCGATATTCCTGCAGAGAATAGTAGATTGGTTCCATAATTAAGAAACCAAAATGTGGATGGAGATGGAACATATTATTTCTAAATCAGATCACTTGGGTGCGCAATGTTGGACCATCAGGGGTAAAAACTCATCACATGTTTCTTTAAATGAATTAATAAGTGAAACCTATACTGTTTGGGACAGAGCACAGGTCGAACACACATTTCTCTCATCCCAGTATTCACCCCTTACCCCTCTTATTGACAATCCAGAGTTTATACTTGGTCTGGGTTACTTTAAAAAAGCCTTACAAGACAAGTCTAGAACACTGCATGCGTACCAACTGGCCAATGAAACAACCAAGTATACACAACAAGACCTCTCAATCAGGGAATTGCCATTCTTCCAACAATGGTATCCTTATTATCAGTGTCATTCATACATTTCTAAACACAGAGACAAGCTCAACCTATTGAGACCTCTAACAAACTTCGAGAGGTTATGTATTCACACTGAGAAGATAACACATACTCTTTCCACTATACATAGTATTTTGCAGCAAACAAACCCGGGCTTTATTCCGCAATGCTTAAATACTTGGAGTAAAGAGTTAGATTTTGAAATCACATACTCAGAATCCCTTAAAATATTTAATGTAAAAAGTTCCTCTGTATCATGTAGACTTCTAGAAATGAATTACAACATATTGCATCAGTGGTATTTAACTCCAAGCAGACTCAAAAAAATATACCCCGAAAGGCAGAACATATGTTGGAGGTGTGAAAATAGTGTGGGAGACATGGCACATATTTGGTGGACATGCCACAAGTTAACTCCTTTCTGGAAAGCAATAGCTACAGAAACAGCCCAAATACTGAATAAAACCATCCCGTTACAACCGGATATGTGGTTATTCCATGGGTTCCCACGTTCCATGCCTAATGAGTATAGGAAATTACTTAATGTTTTATATAATGCTGCAAAGTATGCAATAGTTAGGAATTGGAAAACTACGGAAACTCCCACAGTGGCCGGCTGGATAGATATATGTAATAATATACTAAGTTTAGAGGAATACCATTATCTCAAAACCAAACGGGGTGAAGTCTATCACAATCTTATATTTTATTGGGAATCCTATATCGCTTTGAAATTTCATAAGCACTAGTATTTAAGTACATGTAGTTGACTTAAAAGCAGATCCCAACTTGATGAGCTATAATTACAAACGGAACCTTGCTGAGTCGATATGTGATATCATGTGAGTCTCATTGATAAACCAGAATTAGAGCGTATATGTATCTTTGACCTGTTCTACGATAACCATTGATTCCTGAATTTTGCTTTGTTTTGTTATTTTTATTTAGTTTTTGTGTTCTCAATTATCATTGTTTGAATTTATTATTCAATACTGATATTTATATAACTCAAAAAATGTAATGACCAAAGATCATTGTATACAAATACTTATGTGGATTTACACTTGCTTATTTACTGTTGGATTGTATTACACAACCTTTATTTGTATTCTCTGGTCAATAAAAACCAAATAAATAAGAAAAAATAAAAAAAAAATGCGAGGCAGGGGATTTAAAAATGAAGAGCAGTCAAAATGTCAATCCATGTAAAAAGCCGGTGTAGCAATGGTCTTACATGTTGCAGCTTAACAAAAAACATAGCACAAATACAGTAGTAGGTTGACAACTGTTGTAGAATAAAGCTGAATTAGTATAAATAATAATAACACGTTCACATAGATATACCAAAAGTTCTCAAATCTAGAGAAAAGAGCAAAATATGCTAAATTAAAAAACCAACACGTATATTGTAAATCCCTGTTCTAATTGGTGATAGGCAGGACTGTAACAGTAGTAATGGCTGACAATGGGAAGTTTTAAGTCTCAAATTAATAACGCTCCCATAAAGGAACATTAACATCAATTCATGATGTGGCCAAAAAATCCTTCATAGTGTCAGCCAACAACTAATAATACAGAATTATATTAAATTAAATCACAATGACCTAGATTTGGAGTTTGGCGTTAGCCGTGAAAACCAGCGTTAGAGGCTCCTAACGCTGGTTTTAGGCTACCGCCGGTATTTGGAGTCACTCAAAATAGGGTCTAACGCTCACTTTTCAGCCGCGACTTTTCCATACCGCAGATCCCCTTACGTCAATTGCGTATCCTATCTTTTCAATGGGATCTTTCTAACTCCGGTATTTAGAGTTGTTTCTGAAGTGAGCGTTAGACATCTAACGACAAAACTCCAGCCGCAGGAAAAAAGTCAGTAGTTAAGAGCTTTCTGGGCTAACGCCGGTTTCTAAAGCTCTTAACTACTGTACTCTAAAGTACACTAACACCCATAAACTACCTATGTACCCCTAAACCGAGGTCCCCCCACATCGCCGACACTTGAATAATTTTTTTTAACCCCTAATCTGCCGACCACCACCTACGTTATCCTTATGTACCCCTAATCTGCTCCCCCTAACACCGCCGACCCCTGTATTATATTTATTAACCCCTAATCTGCCCTCCCTAACATCGCCGACACCTAACTTCAATTATTAACCCCCTAATCTGCCGACCGGAGCTCACCGCTATTCTAATAAATGGATTAACCCCTAAAGCTAAGTCTAACCCTAACACTAACACCCCCCTAACTTAAATATAATTTTATTCTTTCAAAATAAATGAACTCTTATTAAATAAATGATTCCTATTTAAAGCTAAATACTTACCTGTAAAATAAATCCTAATATAGCTACAATATAAATTATAATTACATTGTAGCTATTTTAGGATTAATATTTATTTTACAGGCAACTTTGTAATTATTTTAACCAGGTACAATAGCTATTAAATACTTAAGAACTATTTAATAGTTACCTAGTTAAAATAATTACAAAATTACCTGTAAAATAAATCCTAACCTAAGTTACAATTAAACCTAACACTATACTATCATTAAATTAATTAAATAAAATACCTACAATTACCTACAATTAAACCTAACACTACACTATCAATAAATTAATTAAATACAATACCTACAAATAACTACAATTAAATAAACTAACTAAAGTACAAAAAATAAAAAAGAACTAAGTTACAAAAAATAAAAAAATATCTACAAACATAAGAAAAATATTACAACAATTTTAAACTAATTACACCTACTCTAAGCCCCCTAATAAAACAACAAAGCCCCCCAAAATAAAAAATGCCCTACCCTATTCTAAATTACTAAAGTTAAAAGCTCTTTTACCTTACCAGCCCTGAACAGGGCCCTTTGCGGGGCATGCCCCAAGAAGTTCAGCTCTTTTGCCTGTAAAAAAAAACATACAATACCCCCCCCCAACATTACAACCCACCACCCACATACCCCTAATCTAACCCAAACCCCCCTTAAATAAACCTAACACTAAGCCCCTGAAGATCTTCCTACCTTGTCTTCACCTCACCAGGTATCACCGATCCGTCCTGGCTCCAAAATCTTCATCCAACCCAAGCGGGGGTTGGCGATCCATCATCCGGTGGCTGAAGAGGTCCAGAAGAGGCTCCAAAGTCTTCATCCTATAAGGGAAGAAGAGGCGATCCGGACCGGCAACCATCTTGATCCAAGCGGCATCTTCTATCTTCATCCGATGACGACCGGCTCCATCCTGAAGACCTCCACCGCGGACCCATCTTCTTACGGCGACGTCCGACTGCAGAATGACGGTTCCTTTAAGGGACGTCATCCAAGATGGCGTCCCTCGAATTCCGATTGGCTGATAGGATTCTATCAGCCAATCGGAATTAAGGTAGGAATATTCTGATTGGCTGATGGAATCAGCCAATCAGAATCAAGTTCAATCCGATTGGCTGATCGGAATTAAGCTAGGAATATTCTGATTGGCTGATGGAATCAGCCAATCAGAATCAAGTTCAATCCTATTGGCTGATCCAATCAGCCAATCAGATTGAGCTCGCATTCTATTGGCTGATCGGAACAGCCAATAGAATGCGAGCTCAATCTGATTGGCTGATTGGATCAGCCAATAGGATTGAACTTGATTCTGATTGGCTGATTCCATCAGCCAATCAGAATATTCCTAGCTTAATTCCGATTGGCTGATAGAATCCTATCAGCCAATCGGAATTCGAGGGACGCCATCTTGGATGACGTCCCTTAAAGGAACCGTCATTCTGCAGTTGGACGTCGCCGGAAGAAGATGGGTCCGCGGTGGAGGTCTTCAGGATGGAGCCGGTCGTCATCGGATGAAGATAGAAGATGCCGCTTGGATCAAGATGGTTGCCGGTCCAGATCGCCTCTTCTTCCCGGATAGGATGAAGACTTTGGAGCCTCTTCTGGACCTCTTCAGCCACCGGATGATGGATCGCCAACCCCCGCTTGGGTTGGATGAAGATTTTGGAGCCAGGACGGATCGGTGATACCTGGTGAGGTGAAGACAAGGTAGGAAGATCTTCAGGGGCTTAGTGTTAGGTTTATTTAAGGGGGGTTTGGGTTAGATTAGGGGTATGTGGGTGGTGGGTTGTAATGTTGGGGGGGTATTGTATGTTTTTTTTTACAGGCAAAAGAGCTGAACTTCTTGGGGCATGCCCCGCAAAGGGCCCTGTTCAGGGCTGGTAAGGTAAAAGAGCTTTTAACTTTAGTAATTTAGAATAGGGTAGGGCATTTTTTATTTTGGGGGGCTTTGTTGTTTTATTAGGGGGCTTAGAGTAGGTGTAATTAGTTTAAAATTGTTGTAATATTTTTCTTATGTTTGTAGATATTTTTTTATTTTTTGTAACTTAGTTCTTTTTTATTTTTTGTACTTTAGTTAGTTTATTTAATTGTAGTTATTTGTAGGTATTGTATTTAATTAATTTATTGATAGTGTAGTGTTAGGTTTAATTGTAGGTAATTGTAGGTATTTTATTTAATTAATTTAATGATAGTATAGTGTTAGGTTTAATTGTAACTTAGGTTAGGATTTATTTTACAGGTAATTTTGTAATTATTTTAACTAGGTAACTATTAAATAGTTCTTAACTATTTAATAGCTATTGTACCTGGTTAAAATAATTACAAAGTTGCCTGTAAAATAAATATTAATCCTAAAATAGCTGCAATGTAATTATAATTTATATTGTAGCTATATTAGGATTTATTTTACAGGTAAGTATTTAGCTTTAAATAGGAATAATTTATTTAATAAGAGTTAATTTATTTCGTAAGAATAAAATTATATTTAAGTTAGGGGGGTGTTAGTGTTAGGGTTAGACTTAGCTTTAGGGGTTAATCCATTTATTCGAATATCGGTGAGCTCCGGTCGGCAGATTAGGGGTTAATAATTGAAGTTAGGTGTCGGCGATGTTAGGGAGGGCAGATTAGGGGTTAATACTATTTATTATAGGGTTAGTGAGGCGGATTAGGGGTTAATAACTTTATTATAGTAGAGCTCAGGTCCGCTCGGCAGATTAGGGGTTAATTATTGTAGGTAGCTGGCTGCGACGTTGTGGGGGGCAGGTTAGGGGTTAATAAATATAATATAGGGGTCGGCGGTGTTATGGGCAGCAGATTAGGGGTACATAAGGATAATGTAAGTAGCGGCGGTTTACGGAGCGGAAGATTAGGGGTTAAAAATAAAATGCAGGTGTCAGCGATAGCGGGGGCGGCAGATTAGGGGTTAATAAGTGTAAGGTTAGGGTTGTTTAGACTCGGGGTACATGTTAGAGTGTTAGGTGCAGACGTAGGAAGTGTTTCCCCATAGCAAACAATGGGGCTGCGTTAGGAGCTGAATGCGGCTTTTTTTGCAGGTGTTAGGTTTTTTTTCAGCTCAAACAGCCCCATTGTTTCCTATGGGGGAATCGTGCACGAGCACGTTTTTGAGGCTGGCCGCTTGCGTAAGCAACTCTGGTATTGAGAGTTGAAGCTGCGTTAAAAATGCTCTACGCTCCTTTTTTGGAGCCTAACGCTGACATTATATGGACTCTCAATACCAGAGTTATTTTTATGGTGCGGCCAGAAAAAAGCCGGCGTTAGATTTTCGGGTCGTTACCGACAAAACTCCAAATCTAGCCGAATGTCTCCTATCCAATACCAAAACTATAATAAGCAGGATATGTATAAATCCCACTACATAAAATATAGGCAAAAGGATCAATCACAAACATTAGTGAGGTGACACTTAAATCTAATACATTTGTTCAACCTAAAAAGTGGGAACGAGTATCATATCAAAACCTAGATAAAGATAAAAGTGTCACCTCTGTATATAAAAGATCATGCATATACACAGGTATAAATAGGGACTGTTTCCTTGCCCATCTGCTGTACGGCTCAAGGGAGGAGGACAGTATTGACTACGTTACATGGCGAATAGATCTCAATCCGGTTTTGGGGACTGATCAACACATGTTTATTTGACATGCCATCTTATCACTCATATCTAGTGAGTAAATTTTAACTTGTCATATTGACATATATTTTCTGCACTTATAGTGGGTTGCGCTCTCTGTTCATTCTTTTTACAATATATAGGAATATTTATTTAGAAATTATTAGAAAATATTCCCCTATGTGAAGATCACTGGGATGTGAAATATTTACAATAAATACACAGTATTACATAAATATATGATTTTTCATGTTTTCAGCTACTTGACTGCAAAGGGCTCCAATGCACTTATTTACTGTATATGTATAAATGTGTATATATGTCTGTAATTACATATATACACATATATATATCTCTATTTTAAAGACCTTTGCAGCCTTTTTTCCTTAACACCTGAGACCTCATACCTTTCAGCTCCTATAACATTTTAATACAATTTTTGTTCAATAGTTTTAAAAATATGTTATTATGAGTACAACTGTACTTTTAAATATACTTTTAATGTTTTTTGCCAACTTTTTATTCAAGCGTAACAGTTAATTAGAGCTCTGAAGTCGAGCTAACCTGATGCACGTTAAATTCAATTGTGCACAATGAACGTGTTTACTTTCAACTTTTAATATGCACACTACTTCCGACATGCATAAATAGCCGCGATAAACCTCTTTTTGCTTGCACGCAACAGTTAGCACTTTATTCGTAATCTAGCTCTAAATGGGGGTTCAGTATGTAGGTCATACTTGCAAATTAAAACCAAAGTGTGAACATTTAAAGCAGAGGTTTTCAAAGTCTAAGACAGTGGGCTTCCCCTTTGGCAAAACTTTCAAGATGAGCACCCCACCCCTGCTTGTAATGTATTTCTTAAAATTGTAGAAATACTCATGCAAACACACACAATCTCATATACACACAACAATCTCATACACAATCTCATATACACACAACAATCTCATACGCACGCACACACAACAATCACACACACATAATCTCATACACAATCTCATATACACACAACAATCTTATACACAATCTCATATACACACAACAATCTTATACACAATCTCATATACACACAACAATCTCATACGCACACACACACAATCAATCTCATACGCACACAATCAATCTCATACGCATACGTACACAATCATTCTCATACACACACACACAATCTCATATACACACAACAATCTCATATACACACAACAATATCATACGCACACACACACACACACAATCAATCTCATACGCACACAATCAATCTCATACACACACACACAATCTCATATACACACAATCAATCTCATACACAATCTCATACGCACACACACACACACAAAATTCTCATACTCACACACACACAACAATCTCATACACACACCATACACACACACACACAGCAATCTCATACGCACACACACAACAATCTTATGCACACACACAATCTCATACACACGCACATAAACAATCTCATATACACACAACAATCTCATATACATGCACACACATCAATCTCATATACATGCACACATATCTCATACGCACACAATCAATCTCATAGACACACGCAATCTCATATATACGCAATCTCATATATACACACGCATTCTCATATACACACACTTTCTCATATACACACACAATCTCATATACACACGCAATCTCATATACACACACATCTCACACACAATCACTCTCATATACACAGACACAATCTCATATACACACAATCACTCTCATATACACACACAATATCATATACACACACAATCTCACACACAATCACTCTCATATACACAGACACAATCTCACACACAATCATTCTCACATACACACAATATCATACACACACACACAATCTGGATTTTTTGAGAAGCATGACCGGTACTGCAGGAGCTCACACCATGTTCAAATATACATAATTATACGGGTTACAGCTTTCAGGGTCTTCCTAAATGCCCCAAAACTATAGTGCATTATATTTGGTTATTGCTAATAGCAGATTACCTTATTATAGGGGCTGTATCCACACAGCCACCTTTACATTACAGCCATTCATCCTTTCAGAATCCAGCCAAATCCTGCCCGGAAACCTGCCGGCTACCATCTGTGTGCACCCTATATATATATTAGATGGATAGCACTGATAGTTTCCAGGAGATAACTAAAGCACCTATACAAATCTTCTTTCCTTATTTTACTCGCCCCTTTTGGTCGCTCCTACCTTAATCGATATGAGTTAAAGGGACATTTCAGTCAAAATTTAAATGCACATAGATGAATTACATATTTGAATACAAACATATTTGCAATAAACATGTATTAGCAAAAATGTTTCTAGTAAAAGTATTTTAATGTTAAAATGTTTCTCTACTCATGCATGTGAAGCATAGATAGATATTCTCAGAGCACTAGCATTTTAAATACTGTAGCTGCTCAGAGAGCCAGTGGGACTTGTATCATGTCAGCAATTAGGCTCTCTGTGCAAATGCTGGTGCACAGTGCATACTTAAATACATTTTTGAAACAGCTATACATTTTATTAGAAGCATTTTTGCCTATGCATATATATATTACAAAAATGCTTCTATTCAAAACTGAAATGCATCCATGTGGATTCCAATTTTGGCTGGAATGTACCTTTAAGTATTGCGTGTTTTTTACATTCCTTACAGGGTTTGGTGTCAAATTAAATATGACTTTTCCTGGCTCTTGGAACCACACCTGGAGAAACTTACTTTCTGTATGAATCCGTGTAGGAACCCCTTCTTATTCTCATGCCTCTACAACTCTCTCATAAGTTAAACAAGGAAACCGCTGATGGTCTAACTGTATTACCGTTTAATGTATAAAAGTCTCTACAACACAAACTCACATTTATATTATCTATATGACACGCCCTCTAGCTGTGAAAAACTTTCAAATGCATTCAGATAAGAGGCGGCCTTCAAGGGATAAGAAATTAGCATATGAGCCTACCTAGGTTTAGCCTTCAACTAATAATACCAAGAGAACAAAGCAAATTTGATGATAAAAGTAAATTGTAAAGTTGTTTAAAATGATATGCCCTATCTGAATCATTAAAGTTTAATTTGGGCTTTACTGTCCCTTTAAGAGAGTAAACTGAGGATTATCTATACCTATTTGGACACCTGCAACTTGTTCAAAAGGGAGCTTGTGTCTATTTATTGTGTTGTGAATATACATATACCTATTACATGTTTAAGTGCAAACTTGTAGGACTGAAATAGTTATCTTTATTATTGTTATTATTATTATCGGTTATTTGTAGAGCGCCAACAGATTCCACAGCGCTATAAACAAAGGCGGAGTACAACAAAACAATTATAGGGATCAAATGGGTAGAGGGCCTTGCCAAGAGTTGCACTGTTGTAGTCAGCGCCTAAGAAGGTGATCTACAAACAGCTGGACTCTTAGGCTTATATGCTAAGGGGGTTCAGGGGATAGCAATGGAGGAGAGGAACTGGTATAAAGAAAGGTTAGCGTAGGTTGTATGCATCCATGAACAGTAGAGTCTTTAGGGAGCACTTGAAGCTTTTAAAACTAGAAGAGAGTCTTGTGGAGCGAGGCAGAGAGTTCCACAAGATGGGGGCCAGTCTAGATAAGTCCTGTAAACGGGAGTGTGATGAGGTGACAAGAGAGGAGGAGAGTAGGAGGTCGTGAGCAGAGTGAAGGGGACGGGAGGGAGAGAATCTGGAGACAAGGTCTGAGATATAGTGGGGAGCAGTGCAGTTGAGGGCTTTGTATGTCAGAATGAGAATTTTGTGTTTGATCCTAGAGGCAAGAGGAAGCCAGTGAAGGGATTGGCAGAGAGGTGCAGCAGATGAAGGGTGATGTGTAAGGAAGATGAGTCTGGCAGAGGCATTCATTATGGATTGTAAAGGAGCTAGGTGGCAGGTGGGAAGACCAGAGAGGACAGAGTTGCAGTAATCGAGGCGGGAAAGAATGAGAGAGTGGATTAAAATCTTAGTTGTGTCTTGTGTAAGGAAGTGTCTAATTTTAGAGATGTTTTTAAGGTGGAAGCGGCAGGCTTTAGCCAATGACTGAATGTGAGGAGTGAAAGAAAGATCTGAGTCAAATGTGACCCCGAGACATCGGGCATGCGGGGTAGGGGTTATGATGGAGTTGTCAACAGTTATAGAGAGATTAGGGGTGGAGAGTTTAGAAGAAGGGGGGAAAATAAGGAGCTCAGTTTTGGAGAGATTTAGCTTGAGGTAGTGAGAGGACATCCAGTTAGATATGTGAGAAAGACAGTTAGTGACATGGGTTAGCAAGGAAGGAGATAGGTCTGGTGCAGAAAAGTAGATTTGGGTGTCATTGGCATACAAATGATATTGTAAACCGTGGGACTTTATTAGGGAACCTAATGATGACATGTAGATTGAGAAGAGAAGGGGACCGAGGACAGAGCCTTGCGGTACTCCGACAGAAAGTGGTGATGGGGCAGAGGAGGCCCCAGAGAAGGCTACACTAAAGGTACGGTTTGACAGGAAGGAAGAGAGCCATGAGAGGGCTGTATCACAGATGCCGAAGAATGGGAGGGTTTGGAGCAAAAGAGGGTGGTCAACAGTGTCAAAGGCTGCAGACAGATCAAGGAGGATAAGCAGAGAGAAGTGGCCTTTTGATTTTGTTGTAAGTAGGTCGTTGGTAACCTTAACAATTGCTGTCTCTGTGGAGTGATGGGGACGAAATTCAGATTGCAATGGGTCAAGGAGGGAGTTTATTGTAAGGAAATGGGATAGGCATGCATAAGCTAGTTTTTCGAGAAGCTTTGATGCAAGAGGGAGGAGGGAAATAGGGCGGTAGTTGGATGGGAAGGTAGGATCAAGGGAAGGTTTTTTGAGGATAGGTGTGACCAGTGCATGTTTCAGCGATGAGGGAAATATACCGGTGCTGAGGGAGAGGGGGTAAGGGTGGCAGAGAGGGAGGGGAGTAGCTGTGAGGGGATAGGGTCAAGGGGACAGGTAGTGAGGTGAGAGCGCAGTATAAGTGCCGAAACTTCTTCCTCAGTAACAGGGGAGAATGAGCTAAGTTTAAGGTTATGTGGGATGTGGTTGATTGAGGGCATTTGAGGGGGTGACATAATGGAATTATGTTGAGAGCTGATTTCATTTCTGATGGAGTCGATTTTGTTATTGAAGTGGATGGCAAAGTCTTGAGCTGACAGAGAAGTTGTATTAGGAGGTGGGGGAGGGCTGAGAAGAGTATTGAAAGTGGAGAACAAATGTTTTGGGTTTGAAAAAAGATTAGAGATAAGAGTATAGAAGTAGTGTTGCTTATGGAAATTAAGGGCAGAGTAGTAGGAGTTCAAGATAAATTTGTAATGTTGAAAATCAGCGGAACTCCTAGATTTTCTCCAGTGCTGCTCAGCCGTACGGGACCATCTGCGTAGGTATCGTGTTAGAGGAGTATGCCAGGGCTGAGGATGAGTGTTTGATTTCCGAGCTATGGTAAGAGGGGCCAGATTGTCAAGGACGGATGTAAGGGTGGAATTATAGTGGCAGATAGATTGGTCAGGGCAGGAAAAGGAGGAGAAGGATGAGAGGATAGGTTTGAGGGAATTAGAAAGCTGTTATCTTGTTTATTTAAGAATACTTTATCTTATCTTGAGCGCTTAGGGATATTGGGCTTATCTGGTTTTCCAGAGATGATTCTACTTGTTTATATATATATATATATATATATAGTCGTGAGAAAAAGAGTGTTCAATAAACTGCACCATATGGTATATAGCTGTGAGCAAGACTCAGCGTAATATTTATATCCTTCCTGTGATATGTGTGAGAGTTCACTTAGTAATACACATTCAAAAAGCAATTATGCAAACAAGCAGAGGCGGATGTCAATCCCCGGTGTTACTGACACTTGCGGTGCAAGATGGGACCTCCTAGAGCAGTCCGTGCCCAAATGCAGCAATGTGCTGTGCCCACTCACCGCTCTTCTAGTGCCTCCAGCATCTGGATAACCACCGTGATCTCTGTGATCCCCTGGCTCTCTGCTTGTTCGAGTACGGCGTCCCACCGTAGTGCTGGGAGGTGTGTCTCCTCACGTGACCTCGTCGTGGCCAATCGACTTCAGTTGCTGTTGTAGCCAGGCAACAGCATAAGTGAATCCACCGTGTCAACAGATAGTGCTGAGTCTGCGAGCTTCCCCTCGCACTTGGAAATCCTGGAGCAAGTTTAGACAGCGAAAAAGTACTTTGATCCAAGGCGAGGTATTAAAAGCAAAAAAGTCTTTATTCAAATCCACATATGGTAAAAGCACATGGATGTACCAAAACACATAAAAGAAATACACACGAAAGCATAGGCTGACATGTTTCGGCCTGATGCCGTAGTCGTAGCTGAAGTAATGCAAGCGTGTGAAACATTTAAAAGGACATCTGTTCAATGATAGGCCACTTTTGACCAATCAAGAACCTTCATTTTAAGTGCATGAATTCAAACTGTTAACCCGTTAGTTACCAGACTGACACATTATATATATTGCACATAAAGTTTACTTAATTATAAGTGCATTCTTAACCAATAATTCTTAAAGGGACACTCAGGTTTTATTAAATTTTCATGATTCAGATACAGCATGTAATTTTAAACAACTTTCCAATTTACTTCCATTAAAAAAAATGTGCACAGTCTTTTATATTTACACTTTTTTGAGTCACCAGCTCCTACTGAACATGTGCAAGAACTCGGACTATACGTATATGCATTTGGGATTGGCTGATTGCTATCACATGGTACAGGTGGAGTGGAAATAGACATAACTTTGAAATGTGTTAGAAAAGAATCAATTACTCATTTAAAATTCAGAGTAAATGCTATTGTATTGTCTTGTTATCTTGCATTTGTTGATTATGCAAATCTGCTGTATTTACTGGTCCTTTAATGAAATGACAAATACATAAATTGTATACGTTGGCTTAGAAACTTCAGTGTAATATAGCACAGTATAATATAGACAGACATTGTTACAACATTCAAAAAATAAACAGAAATTTGCGTCTACTCAAAGTGATCAGGTTACTTTTGTCACTGAATACAGTGAAGAATAGAAGTATATGTAAAATAGTGAAAAAACATTTTGCACTTCTAGCAGCTGACGACAAATTAACAAAATGTGTGGAACAAGGTTTGCGTTGTTCCTACAGAAGGAGTAAGACCATTGGGAATTATTTATCTCCCTCAGAACTACCCAGTCTAGCTATTCCCTCACGTGGGTCCTGGCTCAGACATAAGGGGATGTACAGGTGTGGCAAGACTAGATGTAGACCATGTGAATTTGCTACTTTCTCCAACAATTTTCATTCAGAAGTGACTGGGGAAGAGTTCAGCATTGAGTCTTGCCTCAACTGTACATCCTCTTATGTTATTTATGTTCTAACTTGCACCCAATGTAATCTCCAATACGTGGGTCTCACCACGACACCAACAATGACCTGCTCCTTGCATCCGCAACTATCACCTCCTCTCATGCTAGACTGCAGGACTTCTGTCGTGCAGCACCTACCCTCTGGAACACTCTCCCTCGTGCTGTCAGGCTTTGTCCTAATCTTTCTTCCTTTAAATGCTCCCTGAAGACTTTTCTGTTCAGAGAAGCCTACCACCCAACTCAATAATAAAATAATTTCACTTACCTAATATTTCCCTCATCTAACTCTGTATTAACATCCTTCTCAATCTTGCAGTCCTCACCTCCTGTTTCCCAACCTCCTACCCTTCTAGATTGTAAGTTCCCACGGGAATAGGGCCCTCAATCCCTCCTGTATGTGTTTGTAAATTTTGTCCTGTATCTTACAAGTCTTGTATTGTTTTATTTAAATGAATTGTATCCATGGACAGCGCTGCGGAATATGTTGGCGCTTAATAAATAAAGTATAATAATAATAATAAATAATAATAAGAATGCACTTATAATTAAGTAAACTTTATGTGCAATATATATAATGTGTCAATCTGGTAACTAACAGGTTAACAGTTTGAATTCATGCACTTAAAATGAAGGTTTTTGATTGGTCAAAAGTGGCCTATCATTGAACAGATGTCCATTTAAATGTTTCACACGCTTGCATTACTTTAGCTATGACTACGGCATCTGCCCGAAACATGTCAGCCTATGCTTTCGTGTGTATTTCTTTTATGTGTTTTGGTACTTCCATGTGCTTTTACCATATGTGGATTTGAATAAAGACTTTTTTGCTTTTAATACCTCGCCTTGGATCAAAGTACTTTTTCGCTGTCTATATATATATATATATATATATATATATATATATTTTCGCCCCTTCCTATGCTAATCTCCATATGGGATTCTGGGAGCGGTGCCACGTCTTTGGAGACAATAATCCCATTGTGAGAATATTGTTTATTTTGGTAGGTACATTGATGACTTGCTGTTAGTGTGGGATGGAGACCAACAATCTGTTTTTCGGTTTCTTGAGTATGCTAACTGCAACAAATTTAATCTTGAATTCACTATGACTGAGAATGTCAACACTATAAATTTCTTGGATGTCACTTTGACTTCTTGTATTGAAAAACATACTATTGAGATTAAACTCTATAGAAAAAGTACAGCAGGCAACACTATTTTGCACTTTACTTCTTATCACCCTAGACACACCATTGAATCCATTCCATATGGACAATTAGTTAGAACTAAAGTTAGAACTAAACAAAATTGCACAACAGAGCATAAATACCAATTACATGCTTCACATACTAATCAGAGATTAAAAGCTCATGGATATAATGTTAATCTTTTGAATGAAACCAAATCTAAAGTAGACACAATGAGTAGGGAGGATCTGATACACAAAGATAAGAACAAGAAACCATCAGAACAAAGAACAGGATTTAAGCCAACTTTCATT
This sequence comes from Bombina bombina, assembly GCF_027579735.1. NCBI lineage: Eukaryota > Metazoa > Chordata > Amphibia > Anura > Bombinatoridae > Bombina > Bombina bombina. The sequence continues at coordinate 958,665,868 of NC_069501.1, read as the reverse complement.
ACCAGTTAGAGTAAGGATTACACTAAAATATGTGGCATTGTACGTAGTTGCTTGCATATTCTTAAAAGTGATGCCAAACTTAATGGGACAGTCTACAATAGAATTGTTATTGTTTTAAAAGATAGATAATCCCTTTATCACCCATACCCCAGTTTTGCATAACCAACACAGTTATATTAATATACTTTTTACCTCTGTGATTACCTTGTATCTAAGAACCTTCTTCCAGCCCCCTGATCACATGACTGTGACTGTTTATTATCTATTGTCTTGCATTTAGCATTGTGATGGGCTAAATCTTAAATAATCCCCTGTGCCTGAACACAGTGTTATCTATATAGCCCACGTGTACTTTCAGTCTTTTTGTGTTAAAAAGGAATTTAAAAAGCATGTGATAAGAGGCAGCCCTCAAGGGCTTAGAAATTAGCATATGAGTCTGCCTAGGTTTAGTTTCAACTAAGAATACCAAGAGAAAAAAGCAAATTTGATGATAAAAGTAAATTGGAAAGTTGATTAAAATTACATGTCCTATCTGAAAAATGAAAGTTTAATTTTAACTAGACTGTCCCTTTAATAAGATTATTGCTGAAGTCTGCCACTTTTCTGCCCGTAGAGCAAAAACTTTGAGAAGCATGTTGGCTCCTTCAATGCTACCTCAGAATAAAAATCAGACGTGGCTCACTAGAACAATAGGCTGCAATAAGTGCAATGGGAAAAATGTAAAACTTGCACACATATTGAACAAGGGACTACATTTAAATCAAGCACTACAAACAAAGAATTTGACATATGTTTTAGCATTACATGTAACACAACTCATGTAATCTACTTGTTAACGTGTGAGGGATGTAAAAAGCAGTACGTAGGGCGCATGAAACGTGTCCTATGAGATCGAGTATTACAACATCTGAGAGATATAGGGATTCCTGAAAGCACCACCCCTATTGCAAAACATTTTAGGTAGGAACATAATTCTAATGATTCCGTGTTGACAGTACAGGGTATTGATCATGTCCTTAGACATAGAAGAGGGGGGATAGGGAGAGACGTTTGGACCAGAGGGAGGTGTTTTGGATTTTTAGTCTTCAAACAAATTCGATCATTTTAATTTATTTTTTTTTGGAGAGAACAATGGAAAATTAACATTTTATTACATTATCTCTTCTTTTTTGATTCAATAATTTTTATTGGTTTTGTGTTTCTAAACATTACATCAGCAAAAGGTTAAATTCAACATTTGAAACTTATTTTTAAGTTCAATAACAAATATTGTCGATCTAGTATTCATCTATATGATGCTTTCATACAAATAAATAGTCAATCTTCAGTCTTTAAGGTTCTGTCCATCAATAAAGTTCCATATCTGGAGGAAATAGAGGGGGGTAGAATAGGGGGAAGGAAAAAGAGGGAGAAGGGGGTACTGAGTAAGAGGATCCTGTCAAGAGGTCCAATGTTAACCTTAGGCTTATTGCTAGTGTATATGTTTTTAGGCTTCCCTAAAGTCTTCCAGACCGGAGAGGCCCTGTTCCCAAATAAAGAACATGTCAGTGAAAAAGTCCTGTTTTCCCACATAGTAGAAGTGGTGCTTTTCCAGCGACAAAATGTGCCTTACTTCTGCTAACCACTTCGATAATTTTACTTTAAACCGGAAGTTTACATATACTTAAAGGGACAGTCAAGTAAAAAAAAAACTTTAACTTTTCAAATAGGGCATGTAATTTTAAACAACTTTCCAATTTACTTTTATCACCAATTTTGCTTTGTTCTCTTGGTATTCTAGTTGAAAGCAAACTTAGGAAGGTGCATATGATAATGTATAAGCCCTTGAAGGCCGCCTCTATTTTATTTACTTTTCACAGCAGGGGAGAGCAAGCTCATGTAGGCCATATAGATAGCATTGTGATCACGCCCGTGGCTAGTGGCAGACACTGCACTAATTGGCTAAGATGCAAGTCAATAGATAATAACTAAAAGTCATGTGATTAGGGGCGGTCAGAAGATGCTTAGATACAAGTTAGTCACAGAAATAAAAAGTGTATTAATATAACAGTGTTGGTTTTGCAAAACTGGGGAATGGGTAATAAAGGGATTATCTATCTTTTTAAACAACAAAAATTCTGGTGTTGACTGTCCCTTTAAGTGTATGACTATAAGTCTTATCCCAGTTTTTTTTATATTTAGCAATTTCTGGTTTCAAACAAGGATGCATTTATTACTTTTGTACACTTATGCATACATATTATATGATCTTTTGGATCAAAACTTTGTTTTATCCTAGAGAGATATGCAATTGGAATCCCTTTTTGGTAAAGGATTAACAAAGAACAGGTACCTGTAATTGTCAGATAACTAAGCCTTTAAATAGAGCTAGTAGGTGGGAACACAGGTTATGCCAGTGAACAAGGGCTGAGACTTGGCCCGAAACATGTTTGGCTATTTGTTGTAAACCTCGTTGCAGGCCTGCAATTGGATTTTGTATTTTTACATGTTTTTACATGTTATCTAAATGACTTAAAACTTTTTTCCAATAAAGTTTTTTTTTTTTTTTTTTTTTTTTAATATTTCTTTGTCTTTATTCTGGAGCTGCATGATTAACGAGTGTGTATATATATATATATATATATATATATATACAACACACAGAGAAAACCCAGCACTCACTTACAAGCTCTCAGCTAAGATTTAAAAGCAAAAATGGAAAGGTTAGTCACCGCATCTGGCCAAATGAGACAAGCTCAGGTACCACGTCAAGGTCCTTTCCAATACCTGAGACCCTAAAACAGCCACACAATGCAAGCTTTCAAATCCAAACAAACTGAAAACAAGGGAAGGGTGCACAGGAATATGTAACCACCCTAGACATATACAAAACACGGAAGGTAACTGCACTCTCATACCGGACCGGGTACACATCCCATGACCCTGCAACATGCTCAGCCCTGGGTGCCACTGGCACTCACAGGAAGCTGTGCTGTCCCCAGAGCCACAAGCAGTTAACCCCAGACAGGTCTGGGTGCAAGAACCATAGGGAAAATTACAAAACAAATTAATACAACACACAAAGAATACCCAGCACTCACTTACAAGCTCTCAGCTAAGATTTAAAAGCAAAAATGGAAAGGTTAGTCACCGCATCTGGCCAAATGGGACAAGCTCAGGTACCACGTCAAGGTCCTTTCCAATACCTGAGACCCTAAAACAGCCACAAAATGCAAGCTTTCAAATCCAAACAAGCTGAAAACAAGAGAAGGGTGCACAGGAATATGTAACCACCCTAGACATATACAAAACACGGAAGGGAACTGCACTCTCATACCGGACCGGGTACACATCCCATGACCCTGTAACATACTCAGCCCTGGGTGCCACTGGCACTCACAGGAAGCTGTGCTGTCCCCAGAGCCACAAGCAGTTAACCCCAGACAGGTCTGGGTGCAAGAACCATAGGGAAAATTACAAAACAAATTAATACAACACACAGAGAAACCCCAGCACTCACTTACAAGCTCTCAGCTAAGATTTAAAAGCAAAAATGGAATGGTTAGTCACCGCATCTGGCCAAATGGGACAAGCTCAGGTACCACGTCAATGTCCTTTCCAATACCTGAGACCCTAAAACAGCCACACAATGCAAGCTTTCAAATCCAAACAAACTGAAAACAAGGGAAGGGTGCACATGAATATGTAACCACCCTAGACATATACAAAACATGGAAGGGAACTGCACTCTCATACCGGACAAGGTACACATCCCATGACCCTGCAACATGCTCAGCCCTGGGTGCCACTGGCACTCACAGGAAGCTGTGCTGTCCCCAGAGCCACAAGCAGTTAACCCCAGACAGGTCTGGGTGCAAGAACCATAGGGAAAATTACAAAACAAATTAATTCAACACACAGAGAAATCCCAGCACTCACTTACAAGCTCTCAGCTAAGATTTAAAAGCAAAAATGGAAAGGTTAGTCACCGCATCTGGCCAAATGGGACAAGCTCAGGTACCACGTCAAGGTCCTTTCCAATACCTGAGACCCTAAAACAGCCACACAATGCAAGCTTTCAAATCCAAACAAACTGAAAACAAGGGAAGGGTGCACAGGAATATGTAACCACCCTAGACATATACAAAACACGGAAGGGAACTGCACTCTCATACCAGACCGGGTTCACATCCCATGACCCTGCAACATGCTCAGCCCTGGGTGCCACTGGCACTCACAGGAAGCTGTGCTGTCCCCAGAGCCACAAGCAGTTAACCCCAGACAGGTCTGGTTGCAAGAACCATAGGGAAAATTACAAAACAAATTAATACAACACACAGAGAAAACCCAGCACTCACTTACAAGCTCTCAGCTAAGATTTAAAAGCAAAAATGGAAAGGTTAGTCACCGCATCTGGCCAAATGGGACAAGCTCAGGTACCACGTCAAGGTCCTTTCCAATACCTGAGACCCTAAAACAGCCACACAATGCAAGCTTTCAAATCCAAACAAACTGAAAACAAGGGAAGGGTGCTTACGTGGTTACATATTCCTGTGCACCCTTCCCTTGTTTTCAGTTTGTTTGGATTTGAAAGCTTGCATTGTGTTGCTGTTTTAGGGTCTCAGGTATTGGAAAGGACCTTGACGTGGTACCTGAGCTTGTCCCATTTGGCCAGATGCGGTGACTAACCTTTCAATTTTTGCTTTTAAATCTTAGCTGAGAGCTTGTGAGTGCTGGGTTTTCTCTATGTGTTGTATTAATTTGTTTTGTAATTTTCCCTATGGTTCTTGTACCCAGACCTGTCTGGGGTTAACTGCTTGTGGCTCTGGGGACAGCACAGCTTCCTGTGAGTGCCAGTGGCACCCAGGGCTGAGCATGTTGCAGGGTCATGGGATGTGTACCCGGTCCGGTATGAGAGTGCAATTCCCTTCCGTGTTTTGTATATATATATATATATATATATATATATATATACACACACAGAGAGAAATGCACTCACAGGAACGAACAACCAGCTCAATACCATTGTTAGCCTGTTCTATGGCGATTTACCACCTGGGTGCAACTTCTTTTAGCCCAGCAATGCTTTTCACAGAGTAGAACTTTCCTGTAGTATATCAGTCTGATCCCGCCTATTACGGTCAGTCCAGCGCCAAAATACCAGGTAATTCCTCTCTGAACAAGGAACACAGCAACCCCAGACGATCGTTTCGGCCTTCATTGGGCCTCGTCAGTGAGGTGTAGCCATATTCCTCTAAGTACACCGAGCAAGGAGTCCACGTCTGGTTGCCCCTTTTTTCCATAGGGAGACTAAATACACACAGAGAGAAATGCACTCACAGGAACGAACAACCAGCTCAATACCATTGTTAGCCTGTTCTATGGCGATTTACCACCTGGGTGCAACTTCTTTTAGCCCAGCAATGCTTTTCACAGAGTAGAACTTTCCTATAGTATATCAGTCTGATCCCGCCTGCAGGCCTGCAATTGGATTTTGTAAATGACTTAAAACTTTTTTCCAATAAAGTTTTTTTTTTTTTTTTTAATATTTCTTTGTCTTTATTCTGGAGCTGCGTGATTAACGAGTGTGTTTACTATATATATATATATATATATATATATATACACATACATATAGAGCTGAAGGACTCTATCGACAGATCCGCTGCCCGTGTGTAGCAAAGGCGGGTGGACAGCGTCGCAAGTTGAGAAGCTGTCCGCCCGCTGCTTAGTACATGGAGCCCATCTGAATCCTGAAAGTTTAATTTTGACTTTACAGGAGTTGATCCCAATCTTGTACTCGTTTTTGGTAGATAACAATTTCTGAACTTCAGCTGGTTTTGTCCGTGTGTTTGTCTGGTGATTACAATCCTAAAATGCTTTTGATGTCAATATCCCTCAAGCTCGGACATTGTTTCATCCCAAAAATAACACAAAAACACTATCTGCCATGTTAATCTCCCAATTTTGAAATCCAAAAACCTAATGGCCAGGATTAAAGGGACAAAATACCCATATGCTAAAACACTTGATTGTGATGCAGCATAACTATTAAATAGAGATGTTTAGGTGATACCCTCTTGTCAGTTTTTTTTACCAAGGAAGATATTTTACCTCAAACGTTCTTCAGCTCACCATAGTAAGTGCTCTGTGAACAGTTATCCTTCTGCTACTGTCAGTTGCATGTTAAAAAATAAAAAACAAAAAACAGTCAATCAGCTTCAGTAGTGCTGATGTCACACGTTGCTTTACTGTAATCTCATGAGATTTCACAGTAAACTTCCTTGAACTGAGGAGGGAAATAACATGACGGTGCCTGCACTTGCCACATGCAAACTCCCATGAAAGCCCTGGGATTAGTATTCTGATTGGCTGCTTAAAGTCCCTTTACAATGGGATGTGGCTTCTTAAAGTTGGAGGTAAAATATCTATCTTCCTTTTTTTATATAAAGATACTAATGTGATTTTTTTTTACAGATATGCTGCATCACTTTCAAGTGCTTCAACATTTGGGAATCATGTCCCATTAAATACAATTAAAATGGTGATTTTGAGGGTTTAGTAATATCATCACAGGTAGGTTGATTGATCCCTTTAAATAGTGTCCAGTGATGCTAAAAGGTGAATTGTGCAATTAACCTGTTGTGCTTTAAAACAATAGAGATATGTGTGTATTAAACATCATTAACCTCCAAAAATAGTGTTCCCTTTTATCAATGTAAAGTCAGCTACTTGTTGGCTTTAAACAGCACAAGGAAAAGCCGACCATAAGTCCACAATAAAATTGCTTGGAATACATATGTAAAAAAATGTTTGAATAAACTTTATCCCTCTTACACAATCGTCTGGCACAAACATAATTGAGAAGTAGAATTAATCAATTTATGTTTAAATAATCCAGGGTTGGAATCATGGATCACCCAAGGGAAAGACCAGCCATCCAGCAAACTAGGCCAAACACAATGTCATTGAATGCTGTACACTTGCAAGGCGAATTGGTCTTCCAGGATACCAGGAGATTTTCCGGTGAATCGCTGGGGCTGGCCAGCTACAATTTAAGGGGATGGTGGTGGTGGTGCTGGTGAGGAGATGCAGCTGTACCATTTAGTAGCCTTCCTTTGAATGGTTTCTAGTGTCTAGTGAAGACACACTGTTTTGAGTATCTTCTCCAGATAACACTATGGATAATAATTTTCATACTGTGAAAGCGAGTCATGGATGAAAATGGGTTGTAGGGTGACTATATAACAGCATTCTGGTATGTTTTTATTGCAAACTAATATAATTTAATTTTGAAATTCTGATACTCCTCCCCCTTGAGAAAGATGGGTTGTGCGTTATATGGACTCAACAGAAAATATGGCTGGTCTTTGTCCAGGGCTGCTTTATATTTTTCAGTCCAGCCCTGCACTTGTTGCACTAGTAATCACTATGGCATCTCTCTGTGTTACCTAGGACTCCCTTAGCGTGATGTGACTGTCAAACTACTCTGAGTAAGTGAACATACAAACCAATGGCTGTATAGATATGTTGCAATAAAAACATTCAATTTATCATAAAATACTTGATGGTGACAAGCGAAATAAGTATCCCCATGATCACAGTCTGACATGTTTCAGCTAGTAAGCCTTAACGAGACATAAAATCCAAAACATTTCTTTTCATGATTCAGATAGAACATACAAATTTTTTTTTATTTCTTTTTATTATTACTTTTCAACATATTACATTTAAACCGTTCTTTTCAACATACAGCACATAGTTTAAACAAAAACATTGTTAAATCCACAATCATTAATGTTATTTATTCCAACTAAGATTATAATCTCTAAATTAATAAAACAAAAAAATATTAACATATGAAGGTTGGATCCTAACAAAATAAAATTAAAGAGTTATTACTTTAAATTGATCAAGAACACTGTCCAACCCCATACTTAGCTATCTTGTTAATACCTCCAAAGTTAATAATTACCAAATTAACGACCAGTAGCCTGATCATGCTCTTAGCGTATTCTCACTTATAGTTAACTAACTTAAATGGTTACATCTTTTGATTCTATATTATAATTTGTACTGATGAATCCATTTCTTCTCTAAACTACCTTCTAATTTTACCCGTCTCAGCCTCTGATAAACCATCAGCTATCTACTTATCCAGAATGAACCAAAATAATAAAACAAAACAAACAAAAAAAGGGGGGGGAGGAAGGAATAGAGTCCATCTCTTTTCTCTACTTCAGTTACCATATCCCCAGGAGTACTAGTGCTGAGTTTTGGAAGGGGAGTATTATCTGATCGATTTCTGAAACCGGGAGTGATTTAATAAATGGTGCCCACTTACTAAAAAATTGCCTAATATCAGACTCCTTGTCAATGTTAGTATCTTGCTGTTCTATAATACATTGCTTCCTAAGGAAGTTTTTAATCTCTGATACAGTTGGTAGGTCTCTTAATTTCCATTTCTTAAAGATTAAATATCTAGCCGCCAGGATAATTGAAATAATTATTTTTTCATTGAGCTGATGTTCTTCCTAATTTTTTAGACAAAACATAACTTGAGTCAGTGAGAGCGCCAGAGGGGAGATCTTAAGTGATACCTTCATCCAGAATTCTATTTTATACCAAAACTGCCTGATCAATGGGCAGTTCCAAAGCATATGTATCAGGTCTGCAGCCACCAAGGAGCATTTGGGACATTTATTAAAATTTGGATTCCGAAGCTTATAACCTTTTTCCGGGGTATAATAATATTTGTGTAGAAGTTTAAGATGTGCTTTCCTCCATGTAGCTGAAAGCGTAACTTGAGATACTTTGTAAATAGAGGTTTGTATAAATTTGATATCAATATTGTCTTGTGACAGCATTGAATTCCATTCATGGGCAGCTTTTCCAAGGAGATACTTCCCTTTGCCAGCTCCAAGCAGATGGTAGCATGGAGTAATGGACATCAACCCTTTCTTTACTAAAGTAAGCCAACCCTCTAGGCTACCTAAGTCCCAGCGCCACTTGACTGCCCTCAGATCTAAGATCTAAGGCGTAATGCCTTGTCTGCAGATACGCACAAAACTCTTTGTTAGAAAGATTAAAATCATTCTTGAGTTCCTCAAATGCTTTAATACATTTTTTCTTTTGATCAGCAAAATATACAATCCTGTCCAATCCTAATAAATGCCAATTTTTAATAACCAGTGAATCCAAGCCAGCCTGAAATTTTGGGTTGCCCATAAGAGGTAAATTTTGCGAAACCTGACAATTTATTTCTAAAAGCTTTCCTATCTTCCACCAGGCCCTCAATGGATTGAGAAACATTTTAAGTCCTCTAATACTAGTTGGCCATTCTTTTGGCTCGCAGTGTATCAATGCTCTTGGTAGATATGGATCACAAATACTTTCTTCGAGTTCATTATTCAAAACATAATCCTTGGAGAAAATCCAGTCAGCCACAATTCGTGCTAAAAAAGCAAGATTGTACAGCCGTATATCCGGTAGGGAAAAGCCTCCGTAAGCTTTTTAAGAGGATAATTTAGTCAACGAGATCCTAGGTCTTATGTTCTGCCAAATGAATCTTCTGAGCATACTATTTAATGCCCGAACATCTCTCTCTAAAAGCATTATTGCTGTATTCTGTAAGATATAAAGCAATTTAGGAAAGAACCATCTTAAATAGCCCTATTCGTCCAGAAATAGAAAGTGGTAGGTTTTCCCAACTTCTAAGCTTTTCTCTAAAATTTGATAAGACTGGGAGTATATTAAGATTATACAAGTCTTTTGGGTTATTAATGCCATGGTATTTAAATGAGTCTTTGACCAAACGAAAAGGAATATTACTAAGGGAGCTATTATTTCTTCTAAGCCAAAATAATTCTGATTTTGTGGTACAGTATTTACTTTGTAGCCCGAGAATGAGCCAAATTGACTAATAATTTTAGCAGTTTAGGTACATTGGTTTTAATATCTGATCAATAGATAAGTATGTCATCTTCGTAGAGGGCTACTTTTAATTCATATTTACCTATTTTGATGCCTTCTAGTTGTCGTCTGAACATAATTGCTAAAGGTTCAATGCAAAGATTAAAGAGGAGGGGGGAGAGAGGGCAGCCCTGACGTGTTCCCCTGCCCAGCATGATTTGCGGAGAGAGTATATTATTTACAATTATTTTCGTATAAGTTTGGTCATATAAGTTTTTAATAAAGCTGAGAAAACCTCCTCTAAAACCAAACTTTTCTAGGGAAGAAAAAAGATGATCATGTTGAACTGAGTCAAATGCCTTCTCAGCATCAACTGAGATCACAGCTAAATCAGGGGGTGCCTCTCCCCCCCATCCCCCACCACCCCCGCATTGAAGAAAAATTCTGATAACACCAATGCCTCTCTTTTTTGCAGTCTTTGGGCAAGAATTGAAGTGAAAATCTTATAATCAGAATTTAATAAGGCAATAGGCCTATATGACTCTTTCTGAGTTGGATCCTTCCCGCTTTTAAGAATTAAAGTTGTGTATGAAGCTGAAAAGGATTTTGCTACTGGCTCTCCATCAATGTACATAAGATTATATAATTTACAAAGGTGTGGTGAGATCTCTAGAGATATAATTTTATAAAATTCATTAGGTAGCCTATCCGGTCCAGAAGCTTTGTTCAAGGCCAGATCCGAAATGGCTTTCTTAATTTCTCCTTCTGCAAATGGAGCATTAAGAATCTCGGCTGATTCCTCAGATATCTTAGGACAAGAAATTTTGCTCCAAAAATCTTCCGCCTGGGCTAGGTCTGAGTTTCTAGAGGCATATATATCTTGATAGTATTTTACCATCTCCTCCGCTATTTCTTCGTGTTTGAAAACATGCTTCCCCCCTGTCGATAATTTCTCAATTAGCGGAGACTTTTTGTCGCTTTTGACCACTTTGGCTAATAGTTTCCTAGACTTGTTTCCAAATCTGTATAGTTTTGACTGTAATTTTAAATCTTTCTGGGTTTCTCGAAATAACGCAAGTGCGTCTTTGTTGCTCTTAGCTCTGGTATATTTAGCTCAAAGATCAGTCGGTTATATGCATTTGTTACTGCATTCGTTAGATCTTTCTCTCTCCATTACAATGTTTTATCAAACATAGCACTGTAAGCGATAATTTCACCTCTTAATACTGCCTTTGCAGCCTCCCAAAATATGGCAGGGCGATCTCTGTATTCCAAATTACAATGGTCATAATCATTAAACTTAGTTCTAAGCCAGTTCTTAAATTTCAGGTCTGATGCTAGAAAACAGGGAAAATAGAACCGGATAGATTTAGACTTAGGGTGTTTCACCTGGAAGTCTAGGGTAATCGGCCCGTGATCTGATAGAGCAATAGGCAGTATTTTTGCTTTTACCTCAAATGTGCAAAGCCTTTCATCTATTAGAAAAAGATCAATTCTTGATAAAGTCTTGTGGGCTTTAGATAAACATGTATAATCCCTATAATCAGGATTTTGCATCCTCCATATATCTTTAATATCTAAGTTCTGCATGATTCTGGTAAGTAATTTAGTTTCCAAATTATGCTTTTTCTGCTTTTTCTGCTTCGTGTTTTGCCTTAATCTATTGAGAGGGCACTGTGGGGCCATGTTAAAATCTCATCCAAGAATTAAAAAGCCCTCCATTACAGAGAGGATTTTAGATTGCATCTGGTTCCAGAATTCTGTATCAAGAGTGTTGGGTGCATATATATTACAAAGCGTAAAAACACGGTTACCAATTTTTATTTTAAAATCACTGATCTGCCCTCTGGATCTGCCCCGACATATATCACTTCTGCATTGAATTTTCTTCCTATTAAAATAGCCACCCCTCTCTTTCTCCCAGGACCTGGCGAGGCAAACACCTCCTTAACCCATGATGTTTTTAGCTTCAAAGCTTCCTCCAGGTTAAGGTGCGTTTCCTGGAGGAATGCTATATCTGTATCCATTCTTAAATGAGTAAGGATCGATTTCCTCTTTATGGGAGTGGTAATACCTCCAATGTTCCAGGATACTATTTTAAAGTTAGCCATGTAATTTAGCTAGTGGAGGGAAGAGGGGCAGGGGAAAAAAAATTGTAGCCCCCATTATGCCCAAGATGAGTCCCTGCATTCTTTTATTAAAAGAAATTAACAAAAAGTCCTTTAAACAGACTCATTATTACTCAGAAGAGTTTAATTGACTCAAGAGTTTTTCTGCATCTTGTGCATTATCAAAGAGATAGACTTCTCCCTTGACAAAGACTTTCAGTTTGGAAGGATAGATACTTAGGGCCTGGTAGCCCTGTTGGATAAATTTAGAGCACGTTGGGGCCAAATTCCTTCTTTTGAATGCTGTTTCTGCTGAGTAGTCCTGAAATAGGAGAATTCTATTTTCTTTAAAAATGATAGGCTGATTCTTGCGGAAGTGTTGCAATAGAGTTACCTTATCATTAAAATTGATCAACTTAGCTATTACTGGTCTGGGTCTGCTATTTCCTCTTTTATCCACCTGTGGCTTCCCTGTTCTGTGTGCCCTTTCAACCACTATCTGAGAGTTACTAGGTGGGATTTTAAGGAGCTGCACCAGCGTCTCTGAAATAAATAGACTTAAATTTTCAGGTTGTTTTCCCTCAGGTACCCCAATAATGCGCGGATGTTGTTTCTCCTAGCACGATTTTCAAGATCCTCAATTTTAGTCTGCATTTTGGTTAAAGTAGCAATCGTAGTTTGTAAACTTGTGCTTTGAGCGGTGGTGAGATCCTCAAGATCAGATACCCTCTGCTCTACTTCATTAATTCTATTGGTGAAGTGTCTCATTTCTTGTGATAGTAAGGTAATATCCTGCTTAATCTCCACTCTAAGAGCATTGAATTTGGGAGTTAAGGCCTCTGAGATATTCGTTACTAAGACTTGCATATTAGTCACTTCATTAGTGGTTAGTACATTTACAGGAACTCGCTGTATATCAGTAACGGGATCTGTAGTGATTTTGGTTCTTTTTTCTCTTTGCTTTGCTGCCATGGCTGGCGAAGGAGTCCGGGAGTGACTGTGAAGGAATTTGTCCATATACCGTGATAATTAGAGTGAATAAAAAGGAATCGAAAGGAGGGAAAACCGATCTAATCAATTAAAGATTTCACACGTGCCCAGAAAAAAAAAAAAAAAAAAAAGCGAGGGGGAGGGCTAGGTACCCTGTGAAGGAAGGGAGTGCAGAAAAAACAAAAACTGGTGCCTAGAGGATACTCACAATTTGGTGTGGTGTATAGTGTAGGATCCAATAAGAGGGGAGCCACAGGACCAGCCACAGGATGTATCAGCAGTATGTAGGGACCTAGAAAGGGAAGGGAAAAAGAAAGAAACCCCTTCTCTTCCCCCTTCCCCTCCTCCCTTTATAACAATTATCTATACACAATATACCCTATTTACAGAAAAATGTTCAACCATCAACGTGAATTTATACCAACCCCAGTAGGAGAGAATTATTATTCTCTTCCCTTGCCTCACCTCACTCCCCCTCTCTTATTCACCAACCAATTCTATCTATATGTATATATGATCTGTGCTGGAGCTAAAATCAGCCAGGCTTTATTCCAGAATCACTGTAATGATAACTGTGTTGTTAAGAAATAGATTGCAGATGAAGAAGGGAAAACCAGAATTAAGAGGGAGGTAATTAACATAGGCCTAGATTTAGAGTTTGGCGGTAGCCGTGAAAACCAGCGTTAGAGGCTCCTAACGCTGGTTTTAGGCTACCGCCGGTATTTGGAGTCAGTCAGGAAAGGGTCTAAAGCTCACTTTTCAGCCGCAACTTTTCCATACCGCAGATCCCCTTACGTCATTTGCGTATCCTATCTTTTCAATGGGATCTTTCTAACTCCGGTATTTAGAGTCATGGCTGAAGTGAGCGTTAGAAATCTAACGACAAAACTCCAGCCGCAGAAAAAAGTCAGTAGTTAAGAGCTTTTTGGGCAAACGCCGGTTTATAAAGCTCTTAACTGCTGTGCTCTAAAGTACACTAACACCCATAAACTACCTATGTACCCCTAAACCGAGGTCCCGCCACATCGCCACCACTCGATTACATTTTTTTAACCCCTAATCTGCCGACCGCCACCTACGTTATACTTATGTACCCCTAATCTGCTGCCCCCAACACCGCCGACCCCTGTATTATATTTATTAACCCCTAACCTGCCCCCCACAACGTCGCCGCCAGCTACCTACAATAATTAACCCCTAATCTGCCAACCGCAAAGCGCCGCTACTTACGTTATCCTTATGTACCCCTAATCTGCTGCCCCTAACACCGCCGACCCCTATATTATATTTATTAACCCCAAATCTGCCCCCCACAACGTCGCCTCCACCTGCCTACACTTATTAACCCCTAATCTGCCGAGCGGACCGCACCGCTATTATAATAAAGTTATTAACCCCTAATCCGCCTCACTAACCCTATAATAAATAGTATTAACCCCTAATCTGCCCTCCCTAACATCGCCGACACCTAACTTCAAACATTAACCCCTAATCTGCCGACTGGAGCTCACCGCTATTCTAATAAATGTATTAACCCCTAAAGCTAAGTCTAACCCTAACACTAACACCCCCCTAAGTTAAATATAATTTAAATCTAACGAAATTAATTAACTCTTATTAAATAAATTATTCCTATTTAAAGCTAAATACTTACCTGTAAAATAAATCCTAATATAGCTACAATATAAATTATATTTATATTATAGCTATTTTAGGATTTATATTTATTTTACAGGTAACTTTGTATTTATTTTAACCAGGTACAATAGCTATTAAATAGTTAAGAACTATTTAATAGCTAAAATAGTTAAAATAATTACAAAATTACCTGTAAAATAAATCCTAACCTAAGTTACAATTAAACCTAACACTACACTATCAATAAATTAATTAAATACAATATCTACAAATAACTACAATGAAATAAACTAACTAAAGTACAAAAAATAAAAAAGAACTAAGTTATAAAAAATAAAAAAATATTTACAAACATCAGAAAAATATTACAACAATTTTAAACTAATTACACCTACTCTAAGCCCCCTAATAAAATAACAAAGACCCCCAAAATAAAAAAAATGCCCTACCCTATTCTAAATTACTAAAGTTCAAAGCTCTTTTACCTTACCAGCCCTGAACAGGGCCCTTTGCGGGGCATGCCCCAAAGAATTCAGCTCTTTTGCCTGTAAAAAAAAAACATACAATACCCCCCCCCCAACATTACAACCCACCACCCACATACCCCTAATCTAACCCAAACCCCCCTTAAGTAAACCTAACACTAAGCCCCTGAAGATCTTCCTACCTTATCTTCACCTCACCGGGTATCACCGATCGATCCTGGCTCCAAAATCTTCATCCAACCCAAGCGGGGGCTAGACATCCATCATCCAGCGGCTGAAGAGGTCCAGAAGAGGCTCCAAAATCTTCATCCTATCCGTGAAGAAGAGGCGATCCAGACCGGCAACCATCTTGATCCAAGCGGCATCTTCTATCTTCATCCGATGAGGACCGGCTCCATCGTGAAGACCTCCAGCGCGGATCAATCTTCTTCCGACGACGTCCAACTGAAGAATGACGGTTCCTTTAAGGGACGTCATCCAAGATGGCGTCCCTCGAATTCCGATTGGCTGATAGGATTCTATCAGCCAATCAGAATTAAGGTAGGAAAATTCTGATTGGCTGATGGAATCAGCCAATCAGAATCAAGTTCAATCCGATTGGCCGATCCGATCAGCCAATCAGATTGAGCTCGCATTCTATTGGCTGATTGGAACAGCCAATAGAATGCGAGCTCAATCTGATTGGCTGATTGGATCAGCCAATCGGATTGAACTTGATTCTGATTGGCTGATTCTATCAGCCAATCAGATTTTTCCTACCTTATAATAATAGGGTTAATATAGTTAATATATATAATGTAATAACTATATTAACTATAATATACTTAGGGTTAATATAGATAATATAGCTGGCGGCGGGGTAGGTAGATTAAATTAGGGGTTAATAATTTTAATTATTTTAATAACCTTAATTCCGATTGGCTGATAGAATCCTATCAGCCAATCGGAATTCGAGGGACGCCTTCTTGGATGACGTCCCTTAAAGGAACCGTCATTCGTCGGGAAGTCGTTGGTGAAGATGGATGGTTATTTTGGGGGTCTTTGTTATTTTATTAGGGGGCTTAGAGTAGGTGTAATTAGTTTAAAATTGTTGTAATATTTTTCTGATGTTTGTAAATATTTTTTTATTTTTTGTAACTTAGTTCTTTTTTATTTTTTGTACTTTAGTTAGTTTATTTCATTGTATTTATTTGTATATATTGTATTTAATTAATGTATTGATAGTGTAGTGTTAGGTTTAATTTTAGGTAATTGTAGGTATTTTATTTAATTAATTTATTGATAGTGTAGTGTTAGGTTTAATTGTAACTTAGGTTAGGATTTATTTTACAGGTAATTTTGTAATTATTTTAACTATTTTAGCTATTAAATAGTTCTTAACTATTTAATAGCTATTGTACCTGGTTAAAATAAATACAAAGTTACCTGTAAAATAAATATAAATCCTAAAATAGCTATAATATAAATATAATTTATATTGTAGCTATATTAGGATTTATTTAACAGGTAAGTATTTAGCTTTAAACAGGAATAATTTATTTAATAAGAGTTAATTTATTTCGTTAGATTTAAATTATATTTAACTTAGGGGGGGTGTTAGTGTTAGGGTTAGACTTAGCTTTAGGGGTTAATACATTTATTAGAATAGCGGTGAGCTCCAGTCGGCAGATTAGGGGTTAATACTATTTATTATAGGGTTAGTGAGGCGGATTAGGGGTTAATAACTTTATTATAATAGCGGTGCGGTCCGCTCGGCAGATTAGGGGTTAATAAGTGTAGGCAGGTGGAGGCGACGTTGTGGGGGGCAGATTAGGGGTACATAGGGATAATGTAAGTAGCGGCGGTTTACGGAGCGGCAGATTAGGGGTTAATAATAATATGCAGGGGTCAGCGATAGCGGGGGCGGCAGATTAGGGGTTAATAAGTGTAAGGTTAGGGGTGTTTAGACTCGGGGTACATGTTAGAGTGTTAGGTGCAGACGTAGGAAGTGTTTCCCCATAGCAAACAATGGGGCTGCGTTAGGAGCTGAACGCGGCTTTTTTGCAGGTGTTAGGTTTTTTTCAGCTCAAACAGTTGTTTTCTATGGGGGAATCGTGCACGAGCACGTTTTTGAAGCTGGCCGCGTCCGTAAGCAACTCTGGTATCGAGAGTTGCAGTGGCGTTAAATATGCCTGTACGCTCCCTTTTTGGAGCCTAACGCAGCCATTCTGTGAACTCTCAATACCAGAGGTATTTAAAAGGTGCGGCCAGAAAAAAGCCAGCGTTAGCTACGCGGGTCGTTACCGACAAAACTCTAAATCTAGGCCATACATTGCCCATCTATAGTATGCTCTTAACCTTAGCACAAGAAAGATACTTAAGGAGAGAGAAGATTCACCCACTCAGCCTTAAGACTATACAAAGTCAACAGAAGCTTAGAAAAAAACATATTAAAGGGACATGAAACCCATTTTTTTTCTTTCATGATATAGAAAGAGCATTCAATTTTAAACAACTTTCTAATTTACTTCTATTATATAATGTGTTTTATTCTCTTGATATTCTTTGCTGAAACGCATATCTAGATAGGCTCAGTAGCTGCTGATTGGTTGCTGCACTTAGAAGCCTTGTGTGATTGGCTCACCCATGTGCATTGCTTTTTCTTCAATTAAGGATATCTAAAAAATGAAGCAAAATAAATAATAGAAGTAAATTGGATTGTTGTTTAAATTTGTATTCTCTTTCTTAATCATGAAAGAAAAATGTTGGGTTTAGTGTCCCTTTAATTAGGCGAGATTAACAGAATAGCGTATATCTTTTCTCTCTCTTTCCCCCTCTCCCTCCTTATCCACCGCACTTATAACTCTGCCTTTTTAATTAAACAGATTACTATATATCTTATTCCTCTTGAAACAAGGAAAGTGAAAACACAGCAAATTGTTACAAATGACTAAAATTACATGGGTCAGAGAAATTTTAGGCAGCTCTGTTATAATCAAAATTCCAAAAGTCTCTTTTACAATAGACAGGAAAAAGTCCCCTTAATGAGATACCAGTCCCAAAGATAGCTTTAAACTTTTTTTTTAATTTCATTTTTTCCCCTTCTTCCCCCCCCCCCCTTTTTTTGTGTGACCGTTTTCACCGTCCAGGAGGGAGAAATATTTTCCCCATCAGTACCTTGTAAGACAGCTCTGGGCTTGCGACTCTCCACTCTACTCCTCGGTGCAATGGAAAAAAGATAGAGCCCACACAAAGCTTCAGCCGGATGAACAGGCAGACCTTTGAAACTCACTCGGGCCTCCTCTCACAACACCGGTGGGAGGAGGGGCCGAGATACCGTCCGGAAACTTCCCCGGCTTTACTGCACCTACTTTGGGCTATCCTGGGCTTTCTCCACGCCCGTCTAACCCAGCCGCTCCAGGTCTCAATCACCTCTGCTCTGAGCTGCACCACGGCTCCTTCACGTCACACCCACAGGGAGCAGGAGCCAGCGACCGCAAACCGCTCACCACAGTACTATAAAAAAGGACAACCAGGCCCGATGGGCTCCCTCTCCAAGACCGCCACGAACTGCAGCCAGTAAGATGTTCCTCAGGGTCTCACTCGATTAGGGAGATTGCCATCTTGTCAGGAGGGGAGCCAGGTAAGCGGTTCCCTGCTTCTTAAACAGCTCCTTCTCCCCTGCTCTGCGGCGCTAAGAGAGACCTGTGGTTTGTCTGCTGATTCCAGGAAGCTGTATTACTCTCTTGTCAGTCACCCCCTTCTCGCGCTGCACCGGTGGGAGAAGGGGGATGAGAAAATGTAGATTACCTTGTGGTTATACCAGCCAGGGGGGCAAACAGTCTTAGATGAGGTTTATCAGGGTTATCTCTTGGTGTGCTGTTGAGACACCAATCGAGGTTCCAGTGACAGTCTTATGGTCAGCCGTTAGCCACCCCAGGTCTCAGGGCTTCAGCGTGGTAATTTCCTGCCAGCAGCAGTATTGGAAGTACAAAGCTAGAGCATGACCTACAGACCTGTGCTCAGACTCCACCTCCGGAACCTCCTAGAACATACAATTTTAAACAACTTTTCAATTTACTTCTATTATCAAATGTTCTTGGTTTTCTTGTTATTCTTTGTTGAAAAGCAGCAAGGTAAGCTCATCAGTGTGCACGTGTCTACAGCACTATATGGCAGCAGTTTTGCAAAAATGTTATATATTAGCAAGATCACTAGATGGCAGCACTATTTCCTGTCATGTAGTGCCTCAGGCATGTGCACGCTACCTACTTATGTATCTCTTCAAGAAAGAATAACATGAGAACAAAGCACATTTTATAATAGAAGTAAATTAGACACTTTTTTAAAATTGTATTCTCTATCTGAATAATGAAAGAATATGTTTGGGTTTAATGTCTGTTTAACCATTGCAGATGCACTTATATCCAATCCAATCAGCTAACAGCAGCTTGAGAGCGTGTTGCTATAGAAATACATAGGGCGAGTGGTGCTCTTGTTATTGGCTGCATCACCTGTCTGTTAAAACAAGAAATAAACAGTCTATCTCAGAAGCTGCTGTGTAATCTATCACATCAATGATTTTTTTATGGTCATTTTTACGTTCCATCAGTTGTGGTTCTATGGGGGTGCTATGCACCACTAAATACACATATATCCCCCCTATTGAGGTGTGATGGGTTCCATATATTGTGTCCTGTTTCTTTCAACTTTTTCACCACCTTTGTTAACCCCCTAATTAGCCCACTAAATAGTTCTAGAACCGCCACTGCGTTCCACATAATCTATCTTTTGCATTGGATAAAGATATCTGTCATTTTCTGTCCTAACATTCACACATTGCAGAAAGGCTCCTCTATGACAAAAGTAATTTTACCCTTCATGAACTTGGTTTTTACTTTGGCTCTGAGTTCACATTGTTAACAATGATCTAATGCACCTTGAATTTTAAGCATAACATCTCATTATAACAGCTATGTGTTTCTATATTTAGGTCATGCAAAAAAAAAAAAGCCAGAGATCTGCACCAAAATGCATATTTATAAGTCTACATGACTACTCTGTCACAGAACTACTAGCAAATCAAGCCACAAAAGCTTATGCGAAAATATCATTGTGTTACCCTTGCCTGGTAATTTATGTTAAAGCTTTTAAGATATATATAGCCATGCACATTTATCTTAAAAGTAAGGAAGAAACAGGCTGCCATTTTTTTGCTAATTATCATTGGGTATTTACATTGTGTTAAAGGGACATTGGACTTAAAGGGCCATTATACAGGGAGTGCAGAATTATTAGGCAAGTTGTATTTTTGAGGATTAATTTTATTATTGAACAACAACCATGTTCTCAATGAACCCAAAAAACTCATTAATATCAAAGCTGAATAGTTTTGGAAGTAGTTTTTAGTTTGTTTTTAGTTATAGCTATTTTAGGGGGATATCTGTGTGTGCAGGTGACTATTACTGTGCATAATTATTAGGCAACTTAACAAAAAACAAATATATACCCATTTCAATTATTTATTTTTACCAGTGAAACCAATATAACATCTCAACATTCACAAATATACATTTCTGACATTCAAAAACAAAACAAAAACAAATCAGTGACCAATATAGCCACCTTTCTTTGCAAGGACACTCAAAAGCCTGCCATCCATGGATTCTGTCAGTGTTTTGATCTGTTCACCATCAACATTACGTGCAGAAGCAACCACAGCCTCCCAGACACTGTTCAGAGAGGTGTACTGTTTTCCCTCCTTGTAAATCTCACATTTGATGATGGACCACAGGTTCTCAATGGGGTTCAGATCAGGTGAACAAGGAGGCCATGTCATTAGATTTTCTTCTTTTATACCCTTTCTTGCCAGCCACGCTGTGGAGTACTTGGACGCGTGTGATGGAGCATTGTCCTGCATGAAAATTATGTTTTTCTTGAAGGATGCAGACTTCTTCCTGTACCACTGCTTGAAGAAGGTGTCTTCCAGAAACTGGCAGTAGGACTGGGAGTTGAGCTTGACTCCATGCTCAACCCGAAAAGGCCCCACAAGCTCATCTTTGATGATACCAGCCCAAACCAGTACTCCACCTCCACCTTGCTGGCGTCTGAGTCGGACTGGAGCTCTCTGCCCTTTACCAATCCAGCCACGGGCCCATCCATCTGGCCCATCAAGACTCACTCTCATTTCATCAGTCCATAAAACCTTAGAAAAATCAGTCTTGAGATATTTCTTGGCCCAGTCTTGACGTTTCAGCTTGTGTGTCTTGTTCAGTGGTGGTCGTCTTTCAGCCTTTCTTACCTTGGCCATGTCTCTGAGTATTGCACACCTTGTGCTTTTGGGCACTCCAGTGATGTTGCAGCTCTGAAATATGGCCAAACTGGTGGCAAGTGGCATCTTGGCAGCTGCACGCTTGACTTTTCTCAGTTCATGGGCAGTTATTTTGCGCCTTGGTTTTTCCACACGCTTCTTGCGACCCTGTTGACTATTTTGAATGAAACGCTTGATTGTTCGATGATCACACTTCAGAAGCTTTGCAATTTTAAGAGTGCTGCATCCCTCTGCAAGATATCTCACTATTTTTTACTTTTCTGAGCCTGTCAAGTCCTTCTTTTGACCCATTTTGCCAAAGGAAAGGAAGTTGCCTAATAATTATGCACACCTGATATAGGGTGTTGATGTCATTAGACCACACCCCTTCTCATTACAGAGATGCACATCACCTAATATGCTTAATTGGTAGTAGGCTTTCGAGCCTATACAGCTTGGAGTAAGACAACATGCATAAAGAGGATGATGTGGTCAAAATACCCATTTGCCTAATAATTCTGCACTCCCTGTACACTCATTTTTTCTTTGCATAAATGTTTTGTAGATGATCTATTTATAAAGCCCATAAAGTTTTTTTTTTTAAAAAAATGTATAATTTTGCTTATTTTTAGATAACATTGCTCTGATTTTCAGACTCCTAACCAAGCCCCAAAGTTTTATTTGAATACCGTCAGCTACCTTCTCCAGCTTGCTCCTGTTTGTGTAAAGGGTCTTTTCATTGCAAAAGAAGGGGGGGGGGTGTCTTATTTCCCACTTGCAGTGGGCTTTCCTGCTACCTTTTCAACAGAGCTAAACTGAAAGCTTCTAAGTACGTTTTTGAACCATTTTATACTGGATTTTTATATCAGTATCTGTGCCTCTTATTCTTTATAGTAGTGTCTATTACATGCAATTATATGAAAATGAGTGTATACTGTCCCTTTAAAGATTTTCTATCATTCATATAGGGTTGCCAGCTTTCCTCCATGCAAATACTGGACAATCTGTCGGTAACTGGGTACAATGGCACTTGGGGTCACACAGTTCCCACAAAAGCTCTACCTTAGCCCCCACCCTTGATCCCATGATGCATATTTTTCACAATGTAGCAATAATTTTACATCTTTGCAGCCAGTAACATACAAATCAATAACTTTTCCTCTTTTTGCTGCCAACAACATATGTAAACAGAAGTGATTTGTATTTAGGTATATGAGGCCTTTTATATTTAGCTAACACTCAGGGACTTTAAAAAAAACTATACATTTTAGTGTCCAGTATTTTTGTGAAGATTTTACTGGACAGCCTTCTAAAATACTGTGCAACTCTACATCCATATGAAGACTCATCAGTTAAACTTGTTAAATATTGTCTTTCCATAGAAAGGATTGGTAAAAACTAAATGTATCTGCATGTTTGTGCACAATTATAATGGCTGACAGCAACAACTCACATTTGTGAGTAGGGACACATCTTCATAAGTCTGACTAAAACTTCAATTTAAAACAAATAAACAATGGCAATATTGTTTTATGTGCCCTATTTTTTTATAGAATAAAGAAAACCAATATAGGAAGGTCAGGAACAAGAACGCCATGAACTTCTTTAGAGAATAATCAAGCTCCAAATAGTTTTCTCAATGGCATTTTACAGGCCCAGACTGACTTTATGGCATACAGGGCATTTGCCCAGTGGACTTAGCCCCACCCGGTCACCAGAATTATTTTTCTGTGCATCCCTGCCTCTCACTGCCATGCTGTGTCTGTGAGCCAGGTCAGGGACGCCCTCACTTCCTGACCTATTTCTGGGAGCCACCTCAGAGCCTGATTATGCCCCCTCAGCATTACATTAAAATGATCCTTCTCACAATGGCAGGCCCTGAAGACTGCTAAATAACTTACTGCATAGCTGCCTTGTCTGATGGATTTGCATTCAGTGCAGGATTGGCCTGTAACAGCTTCATAAGGTAAGGAGTATTTAAATAGCTCTGTTCGTGTGGTCTGCATGTGTTTCTATCACCTAGTGCCTACATGTTCTCTGTCCTTTAGTATATACTTGCATTCTGCCTCCTTTATGTTATCACCTTGCATCTATCTGTAAACCTTAGGCAGGGACATAACTACAGGGATCTCAAAGGTCTCAGTTGAAATTTAAGCCCACACGTCTCTAACTGGACTGGGTACACATCCCATGCCACTTCCAAACCAACATCCCTGGGTACTTACCAGCAATCATAGACAAATGTACAGCTCCCAGGATCTCAGGCAGTTAACCCCAGACCAGACTGGGTCCAAAGCCCATAGGAAGAAGATGAACAAAGCAAAAACATTAACACAGTTAGTTACAGCTTTTTGTCACAATGGTTTAAGCCCAGGACCACATTGAGGTATCTTCCTCCCTGAGCCCCTAAGCTATACAATGCATGCTTTTAATCAAACAGACTGAGATACAAACAATTGCCTAGATTACGAGTCTTGCGTTAGCCTTAAAAAGCAGTGTTGAGGGGTCCCAACAATGCTTTTTAACGCCCGCTGGTATTACGAGTCTGGCAGGTACAGGTGTACCGCTCACTTTTTTTCTGCGATTTTCGCATACTGCAAATCCCCTTACGTCAATTGCTATCCTATCTTTTTAATGGGATTTTCCTAACGCCGATATTATGATTGCTGGAAAAAGTGAGCGGTAAACCCTCTACTGTCCAGACTCCTACCGCATTTAAAAGTCAGTAGTTAAGAGTTTTATGGGCTAACGACATAACATAAAACTTTTAACTAAAGTGCTATAAAGTAGACTAACACCCATAAACTACCTATTAACCCCTAAACCGAGGCCCCCCCTCCCACATCGGAAACACTTTAATAAAATTTTTAACCCCTAATTGAAGTTCAATCCTATTGGCTTATCCAATCAGCCAATAGGATTGAGTTTGCATTCTATTGGCTGTTCCAATCAGCCAATAGAATGCGAGCTTAATTCTATTGGCTGATTGCATCAGCCAATAGGATTTGTCCTGCCTTAATTCGGATTGGCTAATAGGATTCTTGGATGACGTCACTTAAAGGAACCTTTATTCTTCAGTCGCCGTCGGATGGAAGAGGATGCTCTGCGTTGGATGTCTTCAAGATGGACCCGCTCCGCTCCGGATGGAAGAAGATAGAAGATGCCGCCTGGATGAAGACTTCTGCCGGTCTGGATGTCCTCTTCTGGCCGGATCGGATGAAGA